>NC_057807.1:355292941-355456065 GCF_018294505.1 Triticum aestivum
TTTAAGCAGAAAGAAAAGTAAAAAAAAACAATAATGACAAATTTTGCATGCGGTTTGAATAGAAATTGCGCCTTTTTAATAATATGCATGAATAAGCAGAAATAGTGAAATTTCACAAAAAAAATTCCTAAGTAGGAATGAACTAGGGGTATTGGTATTACCCTTAAAAAATAAAGAAAATGAAATAAAAACTTAAAAAAATTAAAATAGTGAAGTTTTCTAAGAAACAAATTAGTGCCATTGGTTTCCATTAAGAAGAAAGGAGCTAAAAATAATAAAAGAAATCATGAAATATTTTGCAAACAATTTGCACAGAAGTTGCACATTTTATAATATGCAGGAATAAGAATATAATAGTGTAATTTCAAAAAAAGAAGAAAGTTTCATGAGAAGAAATGAATTTGCGGCATTGGTATTATAATTAAAGAATAAAGGAAATAAAATAATACTAAAAACAGAAATACCAAAATTTTCAAGAAAGAATGAATTAGTGGCTTACATATTACTCTTTAAGAAAAAAATAAAATGAAATAAAAACTAGAACACAATCAAAATAATGAGGTTTTGTAAGGAAGAAAGAATTATTAACATTGGTATTACCCTTTAAGAAGAAAAAATAAAATGGAAACTAGAACAAAATCAAAATAATAAGTTTTTCTAAGAAATAATAAATTAGTGTCATTAGTATTACCCTTTAAGAATAAACACAATATAAATAAATTAATTAAAATAAGGAAGAATGAATTAGTAGCAATATTATTACCCATCAAAAAATAACAAATAAAGTTTGCAAAACTTGCACACAATGTCGCTCTTAAATGACACATCTTAAGCGCATAAACAATAATCATATAGTAGTGTAATTTTCACACATACTGCAACTTATTTATGTGTGTACATTACACTCACCCAACATCCCAAAAATATCCACAAAATAAAAATAAAACCAACTAAAAAAGAGAAATAGAAAAACAAAAGCAAAAGCACATAAAAACAATCTGATGCCACGGAAGTGTTCAATCAAAATAATCCATTTTTCATCATGGAAGTGTAGACTTCCATGATGATAAATGGCGTGTCATGGAAGTGATTTCATCAAGGGTAACCAACACGTGGCAACCACCGTAATGAGTAGCCGTTTAGCTATCGGGTGCCGGTTTTGGATTCGATACCTATTAACTGTTGGGGAACGTAGTAATTTCAAAAAAATTCCTACGCACATGCAAGATCATGGTGATGGCATAGCAACGAGAGGGGAGAGTGTTCGTCCACGTACCCTCGTAGACCGTAAGCGGAAGCGTTATGACAACGCGGTTGATGTAGTCGTACGTCTTCACGATCCGACCGATCCAAGCACCGAACGTACGGCACCTCCGAGTTCAGCACACGTTCAGCTCGATGACGATCCCCGGGCTCCGATCCAGCAAAGCTTCGGGGATGAGTTCCGTCAGCACGACGGCGTGGTGACGATGATGATGTTCTACCGGCGCAGGGCTTCGCCTAAACTCCGCGACGATATGACCAAGGTGGAATATGGTGGAGGGGGGCATCGCACACGGCTAAGGAACGATCCGTAGATCAACTTGTGTGTCATGGGGTGCCCCCCTGCCCCCGTATATAAAGGAGCAAGGGGAGGAGGCGGCCGGCCAGGGAGAGGCGCGCCAAGGGGAGTCCTACTCCTTGTTGGAGTAGGAGAAGGGGGAAAGAGGGGGAGAGGAGGAAGAAAAGTGGGGCTGCACCCCTTGTCCAATTCGGACCAGAGGGGGGCTGCACGCCTCCTTCCTTTCGGCCTGTTTCCTCAATTCCCGTATGGCCCAATAAGGCCCATATACTCCCCGGCGAATTCCCGTAACTCTTCGGTACTCCGAAAAATACCCGAATCACTCGGAACCTTTCCGAACTCCGAATATAGTCGTCCAATATATCGATCTTTACGTCTCTACCATTTCGAGACTCCTCGTCATGTCCCCGATCTCATCCGGGACTCCGAACTCCTTCGGTACATCAAAACTCATAAACTCATAATATAACTGTCATCGAAACCTTAAGCGTGCGGACCCTACGGGTTCGAGAACTATGTAGACATGACCTAGAACTATTCTTGGTCAATAACCAATAGCGGAACCTGGATGCCCATATTGACTCCTACATATTCTACGAAGATCTTTATCGGTCAAACCGCATAACAACATACTTTGTTCCCTTTGTCATCGGTATGTTACTTGCCCGAGATTCGATCGTCGGTATCCAATACCTAGTTCAATCTCGTTACCGGCAAGTCTCTTTACTCGTTCTGTAACACATCATCTTATAACTAACTCATTAGTTACAATGCTTGCAAGGCTTAGGTGATGAGTATTACCGAGAGGGCCCAGAGATACCTCTCCGACAATCGGAGTGACAAAACCTAATATCGAATTATGCCAACTCAACATGTACCTTCGGAAACACCTGTAGAGCACCTTTATAATCACCCAGTTACGTTGTGACGTTTGGTAGCACACAAAGTGTTCTTCCGGTAAACGGGAGTTGCACAATCTCATAGTTGCAGGAACTTTGTATAAGTCATGAAGAAAGCAATAGCAACATACTAAACGATCAAGTGCTAGGCTAACGGAATGGGTCATGTCAATCACATCATTCTCCTAATGATGTGATCCCATTAATCAAATGACAACTCTTTTGTCCATGGCTAGGAAACATAACCATCTTTGATAAACGAGCTAGTCAAGTAGAGGCATACTAGTGACACTATGTTTGTCTATGTATTCACACATGTATTATGTTTCCGGTTAATACAATTCTAGCATGAATAATAAACATTTATCATGAAATAAGGAAATAAATAATAACTTTATTATTGCCTCTAGGGCATATTTCCTTCAGTCTCCCACTTGCACTAGAGTCAATAATCTAGTTCACATCGCTATGTGATTTAACACCAATATTCACATCTACATGTGATTAATACCCATAGTTCACATCATCATGTGATCAACACCCAAAGGGTTTACTAGAGTCAAAAATCTAGTTCACATTGCTATGTGATTAACACCCAAAAGAGTACTAAGGTATGATCATGTTTTGCTTGTGAGAGAAGCTTAGTCAACGGGTCTGTCATATTCAGAGCCGTATGTATTTCGCAAATATTCTATGTCCATAATGCTCTGCACGGAGCTACTCTAGCTAATTGCTCCCACTTTCAATATGTATCCATATTGAGACTTAGAGTCATCTGGATTGGTGTAAAAGCTTGCATCGTTGTAACTTTTATGACGGGCTCTTTTATCACCTCCATAATCGAGAAACATCTCCTTAGTCCTCACTAAGGATATTCTTGACCCATGTCCAGTGATCTACTTATTAGATCAAAATTGTATTCCTTTGCCAAATACAGAGCAAGGTATACAATAGGTCTGGTTCACAGCATAGCATACTTTATAGAACCTATGACTGAGGCATAGGGAATGACTTTTCATTCTCTTTCTATTTTCTGCAATGGTCGGGTCTTGAGTCTTACTCAACTTCACACCTTGTAATACAGGCAAGAACTCCTTCTTTAACTGTTCCATTTTGAACTATTTCAAAAAAATTATCGAGGTATGTACTCATTGAAAAATCTTATCAAGCGTCTTGATCTATCTATATAGATCTTGATGCTCAATGTGTAAGCAGCTTCACCGAGGTCTTGCTTTGAAAAACTCTTATTCAAGTATCATTTCATGCTATCCAGAATTTCCATATCATTTCCAATTAACAATATGTCATCCACATATAATATTAGAAATGCTACAGAGCTCCCACTCACTTTCTTGTAAATACAGGCTTCTTCAAAAGTCTGTATAAAACCATATGCTTTGATCAACTCATCAAAGCGTATATTCCAACTCCGAGATGCTTGCACCAGTCCATTGATGGATTGCTGGAGCTTGCACACTTTGTTAGCATCTTTAGGATTGACAAACTTTCTGGTTGCATCATATACACCTCTTCTTTAATAAATCCATTAAGGAATGCAGTTTTGACATCCATTTGCCAGATTTCATAAAATGTGGCAATTGCTAACATGATTCAGACAGACTTAAGCTTCGATACGAGTGAGAAAATCTCATCATATTCAACACCTTGAACTTGTTGAAAACATTTCGCAACAAGTCGAGCTTAGTAGATAGTAACACTACTATCAATGTCCGTCTTCCTCTTGAAGATCCATTTATTTAACATGGCTTGCTGATCATCGAGCAAGTCAATCAAAGTCCATACTTTGTTCTCATACATGGATCATATCTCAGATTTTATGGCCTCAAGCCATTTCGTGGAATCTGGGCTCATCATCGCTTCCTCATAGTTCGTAGGTTCATCATGGTCTAGTAACATGACTTCCAGAACAGGATTACCGTACCACTCTGGTGCGGATCTTACTCTGGAAGACCTACGAGGTTCTGTAGTAACTTAATCTGAAGTTTCATGATCATCATCATTAACTTCCTCACTAATTGGTGTAGTAGTCACAGGAACAGATTTCTGTGATGAACTAATTTCCAATAAGGGAGCAGGTACAGTTACCTCATCAAGTTCTACTTTCCTCCCATTCACTTCTTTTGAGAGAAAATTCTTCTCTAGAAAGGATCCATTCTTGGCAACGAATGTTTTTCCTTCGGATCTGTGATAGAAGGTGTACCCAACAGTTTCCTTTGGGTATTCTATGAAGACGCACTTCTCCGATTTGGGTTCGAGCTTATCAAGTTGAAAACCATTTTTATATAAGCATCGCAACTCCAAACTTTAAGAAATGACAGCTTAGGTTTACTGCTAAACCATAGTTCATACGGTGTCGTCTCAATGGATTTAGATGGTGCCCTATTAAACGTGATTGCAGCTGTCTCTAATGCATAACCCCAGAACGATAGTGGTAAACTGATAAGAGATATCATAGATCGCACCATATCTAGTAAAGTACGATTACGACTTTTGGACACACCATTATATTGTGGTGTTCCTGGTGGCGTGAGTTTGTGAAACTATTGTTTTAATTGAAGACCAAACTCGTAACTCAAATATTCGTTTCCGCGATCAGATCGCAGAAACTTTATTTTCTTGTTACGATGATTTTTCCACTTCACTCTGAAATTCTTTGAACCTTTCAACTATTTCAGACTTATGTTTCATCAAGTAGATATACCCATATCTGCTCAAATCATCTTGTGAAGGTCAGAAAATAACGATACTTGCCACGAGCATCAACACTCATTGGATCACATACATCGATATGTATTATTTCCAACAAGTCAGTAGCTCGTTCCATTGTTCCGAAGAATGGAGTTTTAGTCATCTTGCCCAAAAGGCACGGTTCGCAAGCATCAAATGATTCATAACCAAGTGATTCCGAAAATCCATCTTTATGGAGTTTCTTCATGCGCTTTACATCGATATGACCCAAACGGCAGTGCCACAAAAAAGTTGCACTATCATTATTAACTTTGCATCTTTTGGCATCAATATTATGAATATGTGTATCACTACGATCAAGATCCAACAAACTATTTTCATTGGGTGTATAACCATCGAAGGTTTTATTCATGTAAACAGAACAACAATTATTCTTTGATTTTAAATGAATAACCGTATTGCAATAAACATGATCAAATCATATTTATGCTCAACGCAAACACCAAATAACATTTATTTAGGTTCAACACTAATCCCGAAAGTATAGGGAGTGTGCGATGATGATCATATCAATCTTGGAACCACTTCCAACATACATCGTCACTTCTCTCTCAACTAGTTTCTGTTTATTCTGTAACTCCTGTTTCGAGTTACTAATCTTAGCAACCGAACAAGTATCAAATACTTAGGGGTTACTATAAACACTAGTAAGGTACACATCAATAACATGTATATCAAATATACCCTTGTTCACTTTGCCATCCTTCTTATCCACCAAATATTCAAGCTATTTCCGCTTCTAGTGACCATTTCCTTTGCAGTATAATCACTCAGTTTCAGGCTTTGGTCCAGCTTTGGGCTTCTTCGCGGGAGTGACAACTTGCTTGCCATTCTGCTTGAAGTTCCCTTTCTTTCCCTTTGCCCTTTTCTTGAAACTAGTGGTCTTGTCAATCATCAACACTTGATGCTCTTTCTTGATTTCCACCTTCATCGATTTCAGCATCACGAAGAGCTTGGGAATCGTTTTCGTCATCCCTTGCTTTATAGTTCATCACGAAGTTCTACTAACTTGGTGGTGGTGACTAGAGAATTCTGTCAATCACTATCTTATCTGGAAGATTAACTCCCACCTGATTCAAGCGATTGTAGTACCCAGACAATTTGAGCACATGCTCACTAGTTGAGCGATTCTCCTCCATCTTTTAGCTATAGAACTTGTTGGAGATTTTATATCTCTCAACTCGGGTATTTGCTTGAAATATTAACTTCAACTCCTGGAACATCTCATATGGTCCATGACATTCAAAACATCTTTGAAGTCCTGATTCTAAGCCATTAAGCATGGTGCACTAAACTATCAAGTAGTCATCATATTGAGCTAGCCAAACGTTCATAACATCTGCATCTGCTCCTGCAATAGGTTTGTCACCTAGCGGTGCATCAAGGACATAATTCTTCTGTGCAGCAATGAGGATAAACCTCAGATCACGGATCCAATCCGCATCATTGCTACTAACATTTTCAACACAATTTTCTCTAGGAACATATCAAAATAAACATATGAAAGCAACAACGCAAGCTATTGATCTACAACATAATTTGAAAAATACTATCAGGACTAAGTTCATGATAAATTTAAGTTCAATTAATCATATTACTTAAGAACTCCCACTTAGAAAGACATCTCTCTAGTCATCTAAGTGATCACGTGATCCAAATCAACTAAACCATAACCGATCATCACGTGAGATGGAGTAGTTTTCAATGGTGAACATCACTATGTTGATCATATCTACTATATGATTCACGCTCGACCTTTCGGTCTCCGTGTTCCGAGGCCATATCTGCATATGCTAGGCTCGTCAAGTTTAACCTGAGTATTCCGCGTGTGCAAAACTGTCTTGCACCCGTTGTAGATGGACGTAGAGCTTATCACACCCGATCATCACGTGGTGTCTGGGCACGACGAACTTTGGCAACAGTGCATACTCAGGGAGAACACTTCTTGATAATTTTAGTGAGAGATCATCTTAAAATGCTACCGTCAATCAAAGCAAGATAAGATGCATAAAGGATAAACATAACATGCAATCAATATAAATGATATGATATGGCCATCATCATCTTGTGCTTGTGATCTCCATCTCTGAAGCACCATCATGATCACCATCGTCACCGGCGCGACACCTTGATCTTCATCGTAGCATCGTTGTCGTCTCGCCAACTATTGCTTCTACGACTATCGCTACCGCTTAGTGATAAAGTAAAGCAATTACAGGGCGTTTGCATTTCATACAATAAAGCGACAACCATATGGCTCCTGCCAGTTGCCGATAACTTCGGTTACAAAACATGATCATCTCATACAATAAAATATAGCATCACGTCTTGACCATATCACATCACAACATGCCCTGCAAAAACAAGTTAGACGTCCTCTACTTTGTTGTTGCAAGTTTTACGTGGCTGCTACGGGCTTAGCAAGAACCGTTCTTACCTACGCATCAAAAACCACAACGATAGTTTGTCAAGTTGGTGCTGTTTTAACCTTCGCAAGGACCGGGCGTAGCCACACTCGATTCAGCTAAAGTGAGAGAGACAGACACCCGTCGGTCACCTTTAAGCAACGAGTGCTCGTAGCGGTGAAACCAGTCTCGCGTAAGCGTACGCGTAATGTCGGTCCGAGCCGCTTCATCTCACAATACCGCCGAACCAAAGTATGACATGCTGGTAAGCAGTATGACTTATATCACCCACAACTCACTTGTGTTCTACTCGTGCATATGACATCTACGCATAAAACCTAGCTCGGATGCCACTGTTGGGGAACGTAGTAATTTCAAAAAAATTCCTACGCACACGCAAGATCATGGTGATGGCATAGCAACGAGAGGGGAGAGTGTTCGTCCACGTACCCTCGTAGACCGTAAGCGGAAGCGTTATGACAATGCGGTTGATGTAGTCGTACGTCCTCACGATCCGACCGATCCAAGCACTGAACGTACGGCACCTCCGAGTTCAGCACACGTTCAGCTCGATGACGATCCCCGGGCTCCGATCCCGCAAAGCTTCGGGGATGAGTTCTGTCAGCACGACGGCGTGGTGACGATGATGATGTTCTACCGGCGCAGGGCTTCGCCTAAACTCCGCGACGATATGACCGAGGTGGAATATGGTGGAGGGGGGCACCACACATGGCTAACGAACGATCCGTAGATCAACTTGTGTGTCATGGGGTGCCCCCCTGCCCTCGTATATAAAGGAGCAAGGGGAGGAGGCGGCCGGCCAGGGAGAGGCGCGCCAAGGGGAGTCCTACTCCCACCGGGAGTAGGACTCCCTCCTTCCTTGTTGGAGTAGGAGAAGGGGGAAAGAGGGGGAGAGGAGGAAGGAAAGAGGGGCTGCACCCCTTGTCCAATTCGAACCAGAGGGGGGCTGCGCGCCTCCTTCCTTTCGGCCTCTTTCCTCAATTCCCGTATGGCCCAATAAGGCCCATATACTCCCCGGCGAATTCCCGTAACTCTCCGGTACTTCGAAAAATACCCGAATCACTCGGAACCTTTCCGAACTCTGAATATAGTCGTCCAATATATTGACCTTTACGTCTCGACCATTTCGAGACTCCTCGTCATGTCCCCGATCTCATCCGGGACTCCGAACTCCTTCGGTACATTAAAACTCATAAACTCATAATATAACTGTCATCGAAACCTTAAGCGTGCGGACCCTACGGGTTCGAGAACTATGTAGACATGACCTAGAACTATGCTTGGTCAATAACCAATAGCGGAACCTGGATGCCCATATTGGCTCCTACATATTCTACGAAGATCTTTATCGGTCAAACCGCATAACAACATACTTTGTTCCCTTTGTCATCGGTATGTTACTTGCCCGAGATTCGATCGTCGGTATCCAATACCTAGTTCAATCTCGTTACCGGCAAGTCTCTTTACTCATTCTGTAACACATCATCTTATAACTAACTCATTAGTTACAATGCTTGCAAGGCTTAGGTGATGAGTATTACCGAGAGGGCCCAGAGATACCTCTCCGACAATCGGAGTGACAAAACCTAATATCGAATTATGCCAACTCAACATGTACCTTCGGAAACACCTGTAGAGCACCTTTATAATCACCCAGTTACGTTGTGACGTTTGGTAGCACACAAAGTGTTCTTCCGGTAAACGGGAGTTGCACAATCTCATAGTTGCAGGAACTTTGTATAAGTCATGAAGAAAGCAATAGCAACATACTAAATGATCAAGTGCTAGGCTAACGGAATGGGTCATGTCAATCACATCATTCTCCTAATGATGTGATCCCATTAATCAAATGACAACTCTTTTGTCCATGGCTAGGAAACATAACCATCTTTGATAAACGAGCTAGTCAAGTAGAGGCATACTAGTGACACTATGTTTGTCTATGTATTCACACATGTATTATGTTTCCGGTTAATACAATTCTAGCATGAATAATAAACATTTATCATGAAATAAGGAAATAAATAATAACTTTATTATTGCCTCTAGGGCATATTTCCTTCATTAACAGCCTGACTAATGGCCATTTTCCACCTGTCAATTTATCATTCATCAACTAAACCCTCATTCATCAACTTAACCACGTGTCAGCTCTACGTTGTGACAGATGTCGCAGATCCAACAGATGATACGTGCCAATGATAAGTAGACACATGGCAGGGCCCAACACTGGCCCATTTAGTTAAAAAGACCGGCCCAATCAGAGCCTTACAAAATTTAGAGAAAAGATAGCGGGCCGGCCTCAAGAAAATATGCCCTAGAGGCAATAATAAAGTTGTTATTTATATTTCCTAATATCATGATAAATGTTCATTATTCATGCTAGAATTGTATTAACCGGAAACTTCGTACATGTGTGAATACATAGACAAACAGAGTGTCACGAGTATGCCTCTACTTGACTAGCTCTTTGATCAAAGATGGTTAAAGTTTCCTAGCCATTGACATGAGTTGTCATTTGATGAACGGGATCACATCATTAGAGAATGATGTGATTGAATTGACCCATCCATTAGCTTAGCACTATGATTGTTTAGTTTGTTGCTATTGCTTTCTTCATAACTTATACATGTTCCTATGACTATGAGATTATGCAACTCCCGAATACCGGAGGAACACTTAGTGTGCTATCAAACGTCACAATGTAACTGGGTGATTATAAAGATGCTCTACAGGTGTCTCCGATGGTGTTTGTTGGGTTGGCATAGATCGAGATTAGGATTTGTCACTCCGTGTTTTGGAGAGGTATCTTTGGGACTGCTCGGTGATAAACATCACTATAAGCCTTGCAAGCAATGTGACTACTGAGTTAGTTGCGGGATGATGCATTACAGAACGAGTAAAGAGACCTGCCGGTAACGCGATTGAACTAGGTATTGAGATACCGACGATCGAATCTTGGGCAAGTAACATACCAATGACAAAGGGAACAACGTATATTGTTATGCCGTTTGACCGATAAAGATCTTTGTAGAATATGTAGGAACCAATATGAGCATCCAGGTTCTGCTATTGGTTATTGACCGGAAGTGAGTCTCGGTCATGTCTACATAGTTCTCGAACCCGTAGGGTCTGCACGCTTAATGTTCGATGACGATCAGTATTATGAGTTTATGTGTTTTGATGTACCGAAGGTTGTTCAGAGTCCCGGATGTGATCACGGACATGAAGAGGAGTCTCAAAATGGTCGAGAGATAAAGATTGATATATTGGAAGGCTATATTTGGACACCAGAAAGGTTCCGAGTGGTTCAGGCATTTTTTCGGAGTACCGGGAGGTTACCGGAACCCCCCGGGGAGTTAATGGGCCTTAATGGGCCTTGGTGGAAGAGAGGAGGCGGCGGCCAAGGTGCCCCCCCCCAAGCCCAATCCGAATTGGGAAGGGGGTCGGCCCCGCTTTCCTTCTCTCCCTCTCCCTCTTCCTTCTTCTCGTACTCCAACTAGGGAAGGGGAAAAACCTACTCCTACGGGGAGTAGGACTCCCGCCCTTGGGCGCGCCATAGAGAGGGCCGGCCCTCCCCTCCTCCACTCCTTTATATACGGGGGAGGGGGCACCCCATAGACACAGAAGTTGATTGTTTAGCCGTGTGCGGTGCCCCCCTCCACAAATTTCCACCTCGGTCATATCGTTGTAGTGCTTAGGCAAAACCTTGCGCTGATAACTTCATCATCACCGTCATCACGCCATTGTGCTGACGAAACTCTCCCTCGACCTCAGCTGGATCTAGAGTTCATGGGACGTCACCGAGCTGAACGTGTGCAGATCGCGGGGTGTCATACCTTCGGTGTTAGGATCGGTCGGATCATGAAGACATACGACTACATCAACTGCGTTGTCATAACGCTTCCGCTTTTGGTCTACGAGGGTACGTAGACAACACTCTCCCCTCTCGTTGCTATGCATCACCTAAATAGATCTTGCGTGATTGTAGGAAATTTTTTAAAATTATTGCGTTCGCCAACAGTGGCATCCGAGCCAGGTCTATGCGTAGATGTTATATGCACGAGTAGAACACAAAGAGTTGTGGGCGATAATAGTCATACTTCTTACCAGCATGTCATACTTTGATTCGGCGGTATTGTTGGATGAAGCAGCTCAGACCGACATTACGCGTATGCTTACGCGAGACTGGTTCTACTGATGTGCTTCGCACACAGGTGGCTAGTGAGTGTCTGTTTCTCCAACTTTATTTGAATTGAGTGTGGCTATGCCCGGTCCTTGTTGAAGGTTAAAACAACACACTTGACGAAAAATCATTGTGGTTTTGATGCGTAGGTAAGAACGGTTCTTACTAGGAGCCCGTAGCAGCCACGTAAAACTTGCAACAACAAAGTAGAGGACGTCTAACTTGTTTTTGCAGGGCTTGCTGTGATGTGATATGGTCAAGGCATGATGTGATATAAATTGTTGTATGAGATGATCATGTTTTGTAACAAAGTTATCGGCAACTGGCAGGAGCCATGTGGTGTCGCTTTATTGTATGCAATGCAATCACCATGTAATTGTTTTACTTTATCACTAAGCAGTAGTGATAGTCATAGTAACAATAGTTGGCGAGACGACAACGATGCTACGATGGAGATCAAGGTGTTGCATCGGTGACGATGGAGATCATGATGATGCTTCGGTGACGGAGATCATAAGCACAAGATGATGATGGCCATATCATGTCACATATTTTGATTGCATGTGATGTTTATCTTTTATGCATCTTATTTTGCTTAGTACGGCGGTAGCATTATAATATGATCCCTTACTAAATTTCAAGGTATAAGTGTTCTCCTTGAGTATGCACCGTTGCTACAGTTCGTCGTGCCGAGACACCACGTGATGATCGGGTGTGATAAGCTCTACGTTCACATATAATGGGTGCAATCCAGTTTTGCACACGCAGAATACCCGAGTTAAACTTGACGAGCCTAGCATATGCAGATATGGCCTCGGAACACTGAGACCGAAAGGTCGAGCGTGAATCATATAGCAGATATGATCAACATAGTGATGTTCACAATTGAAAACTACTCCATCTCACGTGATGATCGGACATGGTTTAGTTGATTTGGATCACGTGATCATTTAGATGACTAGAGGGATGTCTATCTAAGTGGGAGTTCTTAAGTAATATGATTAATTGAACTTTAATTTATCATGAACTTAGTCCTGATAGTATTTTGCAAATTATGTTGCAGATCAATAGCTCGCGTTATAGCTTCCCTATGTTTTTATATGTTCCTAGAGAAAACTAAGTTGAAAGATCATAGTAGCAATGATGCGGACTGGGTCCATGATCTGAGGTGTATCCTCATTGATGCATAGAAGAATTATGTTCTTGATGCACCACTAGGTGACAAACCTATTGCAGGAGCAGATGCAGACGTTATGAATGTTTGGCTAGCTCAATATGATGACTACTTGATAGTTTAGTGCACCATGCTTTACGGCTTAGAACCGGGACTTCAAAAATGTTTTTGAAATGTCACGGAGCATAGGAGATGTTCCAAGAGCTGAAATTGGTATTTCAGACTCATGCCTGTGTCAAGAGGTATGAGACCTTTGACAAGTACTTTGCCTAAAAGATTGAGGAGAATTGCTCAACTAGTGAGCATGTGCTCAGAATGTCTGGGTACTACAATCACTTGAATCAAGTGGGAGTTAATATTTTAGATAAGATAGTGATTGACCGAGTTCTCTAGTCACCATCACCAAGTTACTGGAACTTCATGATGAACTATAGTATGCAAGGGATGACGAAAACGATTCCCGAGCTCTTCATGATGCTGAAGGTAGAAATCAAGAAAGAGCATCAAGTGTTGATGATTAAACAAGACCACTAGTTTCAAGAAAAGGGCAAAGGGAAAGAAAGGGAACTTCAAGAAGAATGCCAAGCAAGTTGTCACTCCCGTGAAGAAGCCCAAAGCTGGACCTAAGCCTGAAACTGAGTGCTTCTATTGCAAATGAAATGGTCACTGGAAGTGGAACTGCCCCAAATATTTGGCGGATAAGAAGGATGTCAAAGTGAACAAAGGTATATTTGATATACATATTATTGATGTGTATCTTACTAGTGCTTGTAGTAATTCCTGGGTATTTCATACTTGTTCGGTTGCTAAGATTAGTAACTCAAAACAGGAGTTGCAGAATAAATAGAGACTAATTGAGGATGAAGTGACGATGTGTGTCGGAAGTGGTTCCAAGATTGATATGATCATCATCGAGCACTCCCTATACTTTCGGGATTAGTGTTGAACCTAAATAAATGTTATTTGGTGTTTGCGTTAAGCATGAATATGATTAGATCATGTTAATTGCAATGCGGTTATTCATTTAATACAAAGAATTATTATTATTCTATTTACATGAATAAAACCTTCTATGATCATACACCCAATGTTGATGGTTTATTGAATCTCGATCGTGTTAATACACATATTCATATTATTGATGTCAAAAGATGCAAAGTTGATAATGATAGTGCAACTTATTTGTGGCATTGTCGTTTGGGTCATATTGGTGTAAAGCGCATAAAGAAACTCCATAAAGATGGACTTTTGGAATCACTTGATTATGAATCATTTGATGCTTGCGAACCGTGCATTAAGGGCAAGATGACTAAAACTCCGTTCTCCAAAACTATGGGGCGAGCAACAGACTTGTTGGAAATAATACATACTGATGTATGCGGTCCAATGAGTATTGATGCTCGCGGCGGCTATCATTATTTTCTGACCTTCACAGATGATCTGAGCAGATATGGGTATATCTACTTGATGAAACATAAGTCCGAAACATTTGAAAAGTTCAAGGAATTTCAGAGTGAAGTAGAAAATCATCGTAACAAGAAAATAAAGTTTCTACGATCTGATCGTGGAGGAGAATATTTGAGTTACGAGTTTGGTCTTCATTTGAAACAATGCGGAATAGTTTCGCAACTCACGCCACCTGGAACACCACAGCGTAATGGTGTGTCTGAACATCGTAACCGCAATTTATTAGATATGGTGTGATCTATGATGTCTCTTACTGATTTACTGCTATCGTTTTGGGGTTATGCTTTGAGACATCTGCATTCACGTTAAATAGGGCACCATCTAAATCCGTTGAGAAGACGCCTTATGAACCGTGGTTTGGCAAGAAACCCAAGTTGTGTTTCTGAAAGTTTGGGGCTGCGATGCTTATGTGAAAAAGCTTCAACCTGATAAGCTCGAACCCAAATCGGAGAAATGTGTCTTTATAGGATACCCAAAGGAGACTGTTGGTACACCTTCTATCACAGATCTGAAGGCAAGATATTCGTTGCTAAGAATGGATCCTTTCTAGAGAAGGAGTTTCTCTCAAAAGAAGTGAGTGGGAGGAAAGTAGAACTTGACAAGGTAATTGTACCTGCTCCCGAATTGGAAATTAGTTCATCACAGAAATCAGTTCTAGTGATTCCTACACCAATTAGTAAGGAAGCTAATGATAGTGATCATGAAACTTCAGATCAAGTTACTACTGAACCTCGTAGGTCAACCAAAGTAAGATCCACACCAGAGTGGTACGGTAATCCTATTCTGGACGTCATGTTACTAGACCATAACGAACCTATGAACTATGAGGAAGCGATGATGAGCCCAGATTCCGCGAAATGACTTGAGGCCATGAAACTTGAGATGGGATCCATGTATGAGAACAAAGTGTGGACTTTGGTTGATTTTCCCGATGATCGGCAAGCCATTGAGAATAAATGGATCTTCAAGAAGAAGACTGACGCTGACGGTAATGTTACTGTCTACAAAGCTCGACTTGTTGTGAAAGGTTTTTGACAAGTTCAAGGAGTTGACTACGATGAGACTTTTTCACCTGTAGCGATGCTTAAGTCTGTCCGAATCATGTTAGCAATTGCCGCATTTTATGATTATGAAATTTGGCAAATGGATGTCAAAACTGCATTCCTGAATAGATTTCTGGAAGAAGAGTAATATATGATGTAACCAGAAGGTTTTGTCGATCCAAAGGATGCTAACAAAGTGTGCAAGCTCCAGTGATCCATTTATGGACTGGTGCAATCCTCTCGGAGTTGGAATAAACGTTTTGATAGTGTGATCAAAGCATATGGTTTCATACAGACTTTTGGAGAAGCCAGTATTTACAAGAAAGTGAGTGGGAGCTCCGTAGCATTTCTAATATTATATGTGGATGACATATTGTTGATTGGAAATGATATAGATTTTTTGGATAGCATAAAAGGATACTTGAATAAGAGTTTTTCAATGAAAGACCTCGGTGAAGCTGCTTATATATCGGGCATCAAGATCTATAGAGATAGATCAAGACGCTTAATTGGACTTTCACAAAGCACATACCTTGATAAGATTTTGAAGAAGTTCAAAATGGTTCAGTTAAAGAAAGGGTTCTTGCCTGTGTTACAAGGTGTGGAGTTGAGTGAGACTCAATTCCCGACCACTGCGGAAGATAGAGAGAAAATGAAAGTCATTCCCTATGCTTCAGCCATAGGTTCTATCATGTATGCAATGTTGTGTACCGGACTTGACGTGTGCCTTACTATAAGTATAGTAGGGATGTACCAAAGTAAGCCAGGAGTGGATCATTGGACAACGGTCAAGAACATCCTGAAATACCTAAAAAGGACTAAGGATATGTTTCTCGTTTATGGAGGTGACAAAGTGCTCGTCGTAAATGGTTACGTTGATGCAAGCTTTGACACTGATCCAGATGACTCTAAGTCACAAACCAGATACATGTTTATATTGAATGGTGGAACTGTCAGTTGGTGCAGCTCTAAGCAGAGCATCATGGAGGGATCTACGTGTGAAGCAGAATACATAGCTGCTTCAGAAGCAGCAAATGAAGGAGTCTGGATGAAGGAGTTCATATCCGATCTAGGTGTCATACCTAGTGCATCGGGTCCAATGAAAATATTTTGTGACAATACTAGAGCAATTGCCTTGGCGAAGGAATCCAGATTTCACAAGAGAACCAAGCACATCAAGAGACGCTTTAATTCCATCCGTCATCAAGTGTCGGAAGGGGACATAGAGATCTTCAAGATACATATGGATCTGAATGTTGCAGACCCGTTGACTAAGCCTCTCTCACAAGCAAAACATGATCAACACCAAGACTCCATGGGTGTTAGAATCATTACAATGTAATCTATATTATTGACTCTAGTGCAAGTGGGAGACTAAAGGAAATGTGCCCTAGAGGCAATAATAAAGTTGTTATTTATATTTACTTATACCATGATAACTGCTTGTTATTCATGCTAGAATTGTATTAACCGGAAACTTAGTACATGTGTGAATACATAGAGAAACAGAGTGTCACTAGTATGCCTCTACTTGACTAGCTCGTTGATCAAAGATGGTTAGAGTTTCCTAGCCATTGACATGAGTTTTCATTTGATGAACGGGATCACATCATTAGAGAATGATGTGATTGACTTGACCCATCCTTTAGCTTAGCACTATGATTGTTTAGTTTGTTGCTATTACTTTCTTCATAACTTATACATGTTCCTATGACTATGAGATTATGCAACTCCCGTATAACGAAGGAACACTTAGTGTGCTATCAAACGTCACAACATAACTGGGTGATTATAAAGATGCTCTACAGGTGTCTCCGATGGTGTTTGTTGGGTTGGCATAGATCGAGGTTAGGATTTGTCACTCCGTGTTTCGGAGAGGTATCTCTAGGCCCTCTTGGTGATGCACATCACTATAAGCCTTGCAAGCAATGTGACTAATGAGTTAGTTGCGGGATGATGCATTACGGAACGAGTAAAGAGACTTGCCGGTAACGAGGTTGAACTAGGTATTGAGATACCGACGATCGAATCTCGGGCAAGTAACATACCGATGACAAAGGGAACAACGTATGTTGTGATGCGGTTTGACCGAAAGAGATCTTCGTAGAATATGTAGGAACTAATATGAGCATCCAGGTTCTACTATTGGTTATTGACCGGATGTGAGTCTCGGTCATGTCTACATAGTTCTCGAACCCGTAGGGTCCGCACGCTTAACGTTCGATGACGATCTATATTATGAGTTTATGTGTTTTGATGTACCGAAGGTTGCTCGGAGTCCCGGATGTGATCACAGACATGATGAGGAGTCTCAAAATGGTTGAGACATAAAGATTGATATATTGGAAGGCTATGTTTGGACATCGGAAAGGTTCTCAGTGGTTCGGGCATTTTTCTAGAGTACCGGGAGGTTACCGGAACCCCCCGGGGAGTTAATGGGCCTTAATGGGCCATGGTGGAAGAGAGGAGGAGGCGGCCAAGGTGGGGGCACGCCCCCCAAGCCCAATCTGAATTGGGAAGGGGGCCGGCCCCCCTTTCCTTTTCTCCCTCTCCCTCTTCCTTCTTCTCCTACTCCAACTAGGGAAGGGGGGAAACCTACTCCTACTAGGAGTAGGACTCCCCCCTTGGGCGCGCCATAGAGAGGGCCGGCCCTCCCCTCCTCCACTCCTTTATATACGGGGGAGGGGGGCACCCCATAGACACACAAGTTGATTGTTTAGCTGTGTGCGGTGCCCGCGTCCACATATTTCCACCTCGGTCATATTGTTGTAGTGCTTAGGCGAAGCCCTACATCGATAACTTCATCATCACCGTCATCACGCTGTCGTGCTGACGAAACTATCCCTTGACCTCAGCTGGATCTAGAGTTCGTGGGACGTCACCGAGCTGAACGTGTGCAGATCGCAGAGGTGTCATACCTTCGGTGCTAGGATCGGTCGGATCATGAAGACGTACGACTACATCAACCGCGTTGTCATAATGCTTCCACTTTCGGTCTACGAGGGTACGTAGACAACACTCTCCCCTCTCGTTGCTATGCATCACCTAGATAGATCGTGCGTGATCGTAGGATTTTTTTTGAAATTACTGCGTTCCCCAACACGGCCCACTAACGGCCTCCTTGCACACAGCCCGTCGGCAGTTCCAGTCCATCAATACTGCCATGTATACGGGTCAAACTATGGCCCGGTGTGTTTCGGCCTCTTAACGACCCATTCCAGAGTTGGGAAAATTCCAGCCTGGTGCGTCTTTTGGTGTATTAACGACCGACGCTAACTTGAGCCATTTGTGGCCCGATGTAACATTCAGCCTCGGGTGATGTGTATGCTTGTTTACTTGGTTTTGTGCAACAACATCAATTTTTGCATCTAGTATATGAATTTTCATTTTGTACTAGAACATGATCAATTGCTGAATTTTTTACACAATACTGCTATACAAATAGTCTATGTTAAATTAATTTTTCAAAATTTTTGGATTACAGAAGTATGACCAAAAATTAGATCTTTACGCGTTGTTCTACTTTTGATAGATTCTATTTTGTTTTGTTTGTTAGTTAGTTTTAAAGTTTCTATGACTTATATTGGGGGATATAAATTGTGGAAAGGATATAATATAATAAACATCAATTGAGAATGATTATGAATCTTGTCTTGATAGTACGTAAGTGAATGATATATTTTATTATACTAATCTATCTCATGAGGTTACGTTAAGTTTCTTGTGAATTAAGTTTTGAAGTTTTGGGTGAGATGAAGATATGCATAGAACAAGGAGAGGCAAGAGGCTAAGCTTGGGGATGCCCAAGGTGTTGGAAATATGCCCTAAAGGCAATAATAAAGTGGTTATCATTATATTTCCTTAATCATGATAAAGGTTTATTATTCATGCTAGAATTGTATTGACCAGAAACTTTACATGTGTGGATACATAAACAAATACCGTGTCCCTAGTATGCCTCTATTGGAATAGCTCGTTGATCAAAAGATGGTTAAGGTTTTCAAACCATAGACATGTGTTGTCACTTGATAACGAGATCACATCATTAGGAGAACAATGTGATGGAGAAGACCCATCTGTTACCTTAGAATATGATCGTTCAGTTTATTGCTACTGCTTTCTTGATGTCAAATACATATTTCTTCGACCATGAGATCATGTAACTCCCGGATACCGAAGGAATACCTTGTGTACTATCAAAAGTCACAACATTACTGGGTGATCATAAAGATGCTCTACAGGTATCTCTGAAGGTGTCTATTGAGTTGGCATGGATCGAGATTGGGATTTGTCACTCCGTGTAACGGAGAGGTATCTCTGGGCCCTCTCGGTAATACGACATCACAAGAAGCTTGCAAACAAAGTGACTAAGGAGTTAGTTGCAAGATGATATATTACATAACGAGTAAAGAGACTTGCTGGTAACGAGATTGAACTAGGTATGGAGATACCGACGATCGAATCTCGGGCAAGTAACATACCGACAAACAAAGGAAACTACGTATGTTGTCATAAAGGTTTGACCGATAAAGATCTTCGCAGAATGTGTAGGAAGCAATATGGGCATCCAGGTCCCGCTATTGGTTATTGACCAGAGAAGCATCTTGGTCATGTCTACATCATTCTCAACCCGTAGGGCCCGCACTCTTAATGTTTGTTGACGGTATAGTGTTATATGAGTTATGTGAATTGGTGACTAAATGTTATTCGGAGTCCCGTATGAGATCACGGACATGACGGGGAGCTCTGAAATGGTCTAGAGATAAAGATTGGTGGACGATACTTTTTGGTCTCCGTAAAGTTTTCGGAAAACACCGGGTATTTATCGGATCACCGGAAGGGGTTCCGGGAGACATACGAGGAGTTATTGGGCCAAACGGGCCAAGGAAGGGAGCACACTATCCCACAAGGGGCTGGCACGCCCACCTCCTGGCCACCGGCCCTCTAGGGAAGGAAAGGGGGCGCCCAAGGCAGGGAGCTGACGACCCCCCTCCTGCCATCTCCTCCACCCCCTAGGAAGGAAAGGGGCCACCTAGGGCAAGCGCCCTAGGGTTGCCCCCCCCCCTTGGGGGCGCCCTATGTGGC
Source organism: Triticum aestivum (assembly GCF_018294505.1). NCBI lineage: Eukaryota > Viridiplantae > Streptophyta > Magnoliopsida > Poales > Poaceae > Triticum > Triticum aestivum. Next base: position 355,313,552 of record NC_057807.1, read on the forward strand.
ACCCCGGCTCAGAGAAACCGGAACGCCCCATATTCCAGCCCAGAGATCGAGATGAAGTCTTCTGGAATACGACACTGCTTGAGATACAACAAATCAGCTCTTATTACAAAGGATAAATACAAAGGTCTGATGTTACAAAGGTTCACATCAGCAGGGCGACACTACTCCTGTGATACTACACTTGCTCTATGCTAGCAGCGGAATAACTCGTAACAGCGGAAATCTTCTAGCAGCGGAACAACGACGAAGGTGGTGAACTCCACTCTGCAGGGACTCTGGCTGGGACACGATCTAGCTCACACGAACGGAAACCACGACACGCAATCAAGCAATCACGACATCACATGCAATCCGGCATGACACGCCAGGTTAGTACATTGAATGTACTTGCAAGCTCACAACAACCAAAAACATCAAGGCAAGACAACAACATAGCATTAAGCAGGCTAATTAAATTAACAGCTACCATGATCCGAAAGCAACTACTAAGCATGATATGAAACTACTGCAATACTGATAAACCAATATCTCAATCCCAACAATCATCTCATTCTTGGCTAACCGGACAAGCTGATCACAAACGGAACTACACTTGGTTCAACGGTTTACCTCGTAACCAAACAGTGATCATCCATGGATCACAAACGGAACCACACTTGGTTCAACGGGTTACCTCGTAACCAAACGGTGATCATTCACGGATCACAAACGGAACATCCACATGATCACCTCATGATCAAATCATCACAAACTAAATGATCATCCTCAAGATCATCTCAACATCATCATCAACATCCTGCCAACTGTTACTGCCCACAATATATCAACATATAATTCATCTATAAGTCATTCCATCATGTGAGTGTTGATCAAACGGTGTGACATAGTACGAACTTGTGCCCATGATCGAGGACGCGGCTATCGATAGAATTAACAAACACACTCTACAGAGGTAGCACATTGTACCCACACCACGGAACCCATGGCCTCACACTCCATTTCAGGTGGACCAACGGTGTTTCGACAAAACTGATCTACTGCCATGACACTCTCCCGGCCACTCCGACCAACATCCCCTTTTGGTTCAGTCCTGGGTGGCCCCGTGCCTACCAAAGGCATCAACGGCCACCGTCGTGGCAAAACAAAAAGGTCCCAAACGGGGATGAAAGCGCGCAAAATCCAACTATGGGCACACAAGGCTTATGTCTGCCTACCCGATCAGGGTAGCGCGCACCCATAACCTTCCCTCGTTGGAGGCACCGGCGAGAGGCATGATAACAGACCCAACTAGGGCCTTCTCATAAAAGGAAAATGTGGTTGCACTGGAAAAGCCCGGTTCGATGGCACCTGACCAACTTAATGACGGAATTTATCGCCAAAAATATAACTGTGATACTGATACTCCGATATCAACTACTCCCTCCGTTCCTTTATGTTAGGTGTATTATTTTCTGCACGGTGACCAAGGGACATAATTATAGGCTAGTTAGGACGAAATTACCCTTGACAATTTATTTTTAGTAGTGGCAAGTTAATCAGTTAGTCAAGGAAAGTAACAGATAAATACAATCGATAAAAATATACTTTCCTTACAAGGAGAGATATAGGCAATCAGGAGACATATACTTTCCTTTTTCTGGAGGGCTAACAAGGGAATTATGAGGAATTAGAAGAAATGCACCTTACATTCTGAAATTTTATCAAAAAACGAATACACCTTATATAAAGGAACAGAGGGAGTATCAACCTATAACCCAAGTCATAGCAATATCCAACAAATAATCCAAGCATAATATTGTCATATCAAAATACTCCGAGGATAGCATAACACTACTATCATGATGAATCCAAGAACGATATTACTACTACTCAAATATCAAGAATAAGCTATCCAGCTAAGGTCCACATGCAAGCATCATCTCCGAAATCATTCTCCAAAACATAATATCAACTAACATCATAATGAAAACAATTCTAGCCACTAATAATCCAAAGGCAGCATGACATTCAAAGTGATACTCCAAAATATAATACCAGATACCAACATGAAAATAATCATCACATAACCCACTAATAATCTAGAGGCCACATGTCATCCACAGAAGTTGAAAAATATTAGTTCTAGAACTCTAAGCAATTTCATGGCAATAGCAAGATCAAAACAACTCCGAGAAATGCCATGACAACTCACAAGTAGCTACAGCAATATTTTTAAACAAGTTCAAATAATTTAAACCATGTCACTACATTATAGTGATGCAAATGGAGGGTGTGGCTTGCCTGGGGTGGAAGGATTCACCGGGAGAAAGTGTGAGAAACTCGCAGAAAGAATCGCCGGAAAATGTTCTCTCTCGGAGGGGGCTGAATAAGCGCAAGGGCAAAATGGTCATTTTCAGGATGTCAAATATGTTGAAAATGATTCCGATCGGAAAGGGCTCAGCAGAACGAAGAAGTGGGCTTTGGAATCACCTCATTTGGAGTTGGGAGTGAGAAGCTGTGAGTGTTTTTCTGCTAGGGACCTATCTGTAAAGAAAATATTTTCAAACAGGGCCTGAACAGAAAAAACGGAGAGCGCAATTAGAGAATACGCTTTCACTGAATAGAAAACGTATTCCGGGCAATTAGAGAATACGCTCTCTCTCTCCTCCTGGCCTTCTCCTTCTTCTCCCCCGACGCACGCCCGCAGAGCAGAGGAGGCCGCCGGTGCCGACGCTCGCCTGGCCAGCTCCGGCCACCTCCTGCGGTGCTCGGCACACCGTTGAGCTCGAGAGATGAAGCCGCATCCATCCATGGAGTGCACGGGCCTCGAGGGGGTTAGGAGCGGGTGCACATCCGACCGAGGCGAATGGTGGCTCCGGCCAGATTCGGGCAAAGGGCCGCGGTGGAGGAAAGGGAGTGGAAGAGCTCGGGAAGGCTTTGTCGGGGCTGTGGGACTCTCCTGGAGGTGGTAGGATGGAGGGTGCGGTGCGGACCGCTGAAATTTTGGTGAAGAGCACCGGCGGCCGTGACGACAACAGGCGGTGAGGAGATGGGCAGGAGCTCCGGGGAGAGGACGGGTAGGTTACTGGTGATGTTCTAGAGAGGATGGGATGCTGGGGAGCCGTGGGGAGGGGCTATTTATAGACGGACCAGGGAGACCGAGGCCGCGTGCCGCCACTCGAGCTCGGCCAAAGCTCTGCGAAGGCTCAGCGAGCACGGGCGGGCACGGGAACATGACGAGGAGGAGCGGACGACGGTCACTGAGCGGCAGGAGCCAAGGGGGAGCAGAGGAAGAAGAGACGAGTGCATTAAAATCATGTCGGGGCACTGTGCTCCTGTGGGCGCACGGCGGCTAGCGTCGGTGAGGAAGCGGACAAAGGGGGAGAGGGGTCCAGGGGAACAGCGACGACAGGAGGAAGATAATGGACATGGTGATGTGCGCGAAGACGACGAGAGGGAGCAGTGCCGAAGCACAAACGACGTCCTGGACGCGCCACAACGCACAGAGCGTGTGAAACTACATGCCAGTTGTGCGGTCACCACGGGACGAGGCACAGGGAGCTCACGAGGGGATCGCAAACTATGTCTATGGTGAAGTCCTTCCAGGGTGGAGCATTTATGGGTCATTGTCTTGATTTGAGGCACTGTGGTTGGGTTGGAATGAAGCTCTGAAGTTTACTGCAGTAAACTTGGCCATGCACTGGTGATCAATAAAAAATTTGTTGGAGCCAAAGAGTTTGTCTGGGGTGTTTGGCTTAGCAAAGACTACAATCCTGGGGAGTTTGGGGAGAAATGAACCAAGGATTAATATAGTTGCTTTGCAACTGCATTTTTGGTCTAGAAACTTGATCAACATGATGCACTCACATGGAGTGATGGAATGGGATGAAACTTGGCAAAACCTCATGATATGGACATATAAATATGTTGTAAAAATATCATACCAAATGGACAAGCAAAAATGGTACTTACTTCACAAACATACTCACTGTCCAGAAACTTTGAATAATTTTGGTGATCAAACAACTCAATGAAATGATCCCAAATTGGGTGGAGATATGTTTTACGGGTAGGAGCATGATCTGGTAACTTATCAGAATTTTTGAAGCAATATAAAATACACTTGCCTCACAACCTGAAAATATTGCCAGAATCAAAGATTTGGTCATGTGCTCACATAGATGATTGGATGAGGCTGCAAATTTGTGGAGGGGGTTAATATGAGCACATTAAGAGGTGTGCAAAGTATTAACTCATTTGGATACTCCTAGCTAGTATTTCCTTCACAAAGCCTTCTGTCTGACAGAAACTTTGAAAAATCATTAAGGAAGATTGGCTAGGAAAATTATGTTGGATTTTTGCATGAGGCAATGATTTGGATATAGATGCATGCCCAAAAACTTTGGGAGAAACTAGTAAAAGATAAATGACACTTCCTTCACAAAGTGCCCTTCAATGCAGAATAGGAATAGGAAAATTGGGGAATTATTTTTGAACTGGCCAAGGAAATGTTTGGGCATATGTGATCAATATATGACCCAAAGGAATTATGAGAATTATGTGTGGGAATTTTTGCATGGACAGAAATATAGGTTGCTTCACAACCTAGGACATATAGGGTTATTCCTTTAATAGAAAAATGAATGTTCCCTAGAAAAATATTATTGGGACTTGGGCTAGGATGGAAATGGCATGGTCTTGAGATGAGATTTAGGGTGATGAGCCACTTGGGACAGGAAATGAGAATGATTTCCCAGGTGGCAAGGCCACCGAACCACTCCAAAAAGAAAAACAGAGCAAAAACTAAATAAATCAAAGGAAAAAGAAAAGGGCCAAAAGCGAGGTTGTTACACCCTAGGTTGCCACCCTCATCCTCCACCTATATATATGTGAGGAGGGAGAGGGGCAACATACACCACAATCCCCAAGCCGTGTGAAGTGCCCCCTCTCCCTCTAGTTCTAGTTCCTCCTCCGTCCATGTCCGTTGTGCTTGGCGAAGCCCTGCAGATAGTTTCACCACCACCATCACCATGCCGTCGTGCTGCTTGAACTCACTACTTCGCCTCTATTGCTGGATCGAGAAGGCGAGGACGTCATCGAGTTGAATGTGTGCTGAATGCAAAGGTGTCGTACGCTCGGTACTTGATTGGGACGGACCGTGAAGGTGTACGACTACATCAATCGCGTTGATAAACGGTTACGCTTAGCGATCTACAAGGGTATGTAGATGCTCTCCCACTATCATAGCTATGCATCTCCATGGATAGATCTTGCGTGTGCATAGATAATTTTTTCCCACGCAATGTTGCCCAACAGTGGTATCAGAGCCAGGTTTATGCATAGATGATATGCACGAGTAGAACATGAAGGAGTTGTGAGCGGTGAGGTTCATATTGCTTCCCACCAATGTCTTATTTTGATTCGATGACATTGTGGGATGAAGCGGCCCAGACCAACCTTATATGTCCACGCACATGAGTCTGGTTCCACCGACTGACATGCAACTTATTTTGCATAAAGATGGATGGCGGGTGTCTGTTTCTCCTACTTTAGTTGAATCGGATTTGACTACGGCGGTCCTTGCAGAAGGTTAAATAGCAACTTGACAATCATCATTGTGGTTTTGCGTAGGTAAGAACGGTTCTGGCTAGTTGCTCGTAGCAGCTGTAAGGTCACATTTATCCCTTACGTGTTTTGGTGATTGATGAAAATGCTTTTGCGGACTAATCGTGTGCCTTGAGTTTCTCAGATACTTCATCACTAGGCACGAGACGATTCGGTGCCCCTCGGAGACTATTGAAGTCGGCGTTGTTCTACGTTTCTCTTTGGTGGATTTGAGTCGTAGGAGAGCCGTACTATTAAGAGGGGGTCCGCATCGGAAAGGTCTGGGTGGAATCAACACGTACACTTGTCCTACCTTTCCTTGCACTCTGGAGCTTCTCTTCTTTATCTTGGTTGTGCTGAAATCTGACGACTACTAATGTACTTGCGGTAGTACCGCAAGTACCAGCAGTAGTACCGCTGTGGTTCACGGTAGTACCGCTCATCTTGAGCGGTAGTACCGCGACTCCCAGGCCTAGTGCCGCTTCGGTACGGTTGTAGGGGCGGATGTAATTTTTTACATCCGCGCCACCCACGGTAGTACCGCTCGTCCAGCGCGGTAGTACCGCGGTGACCCACGGTAGTACCGCTCCCCAGGAGTCGTAGTACCATGGCCCCCCTACCTAGTACCGCAGCGTCACGGTAGTAGGCGCGGATATAATTTTTTACATCCATGCCCGCAATGGTAGTACCGCGCCTGGCGAGCGGTAGTACCACATCGGATTTTTATACCACCTCAACTTCAGCGGAAGTAGGCACGGATGTAATTTATTTCATCCGCGCTCTTCGCAGGCTATGACTTCCCTGCCTTGCGGTAGTACCGCAAGGGGGAGCGGTAGTACCGCGCGAGCGGTAGTACTGCACCCTAGTCCTGGCCTCTGCTGCTGTCGCGGAAGTACCGTGGTCCGCCATGGTAGTACCGCGCGGCCTCGCGGTAGTACCGCGCCCCTGGAGCGGTAGTACCGCGTGTCGCGGGCTGAACTTGTGGATAACGGTTGGATTTTTCCCATGACTATATAAGGGACGTCTTCTACCTCTAGTTGACTACCTCTTCCACCTCTAAGCTCCATTGTTGCTCCAAGCTCCATTTTCACTCGATCTCTCTCCCTAGCCAATCAAACTTGTTGATTTGCTCGGGATTGGGTGACAAGGGCCCGATCTACTCTTCCACCACAGGATATTTGATTCCCCCCACTTATCCCTTGCGGATCTTGTTACTCTTGGGTGTTGAGCACCCTAGACGGTTGAGGTCACCTCGAAGCCATACTCCATTGTGGTGAAGCTTCGCGGTATTGTTTGGAGCCTCCAAGTGTTGTGGAGATAGCCCCAATCTTGTTTGTAAAGGTCCGGTTGCCGCCTTCAAGGGCTCCAATAGTGGAATCACGGCATCTCGCATTGTGTGAGGGCGTGAGGAGATTACGGTGGCCCTAGTGGCTTCTTGGGGAGCATTGTGCCTCCACACCGCTCTAACGGAGACGTACTTCCCTTTAAAAGGAAGGAACTTCGGTAACACATCCTTGTCTCCACCGGCTCCACTCTTGGTTATCTTGTCCCTTTACTTTTGCAAGCTTACTTGTGCTATATCCATTGCTTGCTTGTGTGCTTATTGTCTTTGCATCATATAGGTTGTCCACGTAGTTGCACATCTAGACAACCTATTTCATTGCAAGGTTTAAATTGTTAAAGAAAAGTCTAAAAATTGTTAGTGGCCTATTCACGCCCCCACTAGTCAACCATATCGATCCTTTCAATTGGTATCAGAGCCTCGTCTCTTTATTAAGGACTTTGCCGTCCGAAGAGTATGGTTGACACCATCGACGGTGCGGAGGAGCACTCCGGTGTGAATCCTGTCTCGTCTTCGGCCGAAGGGGGAACCTCGGTCTCTCGTGAGGAATTCAATGTGGCTTTAGACACATTGAAAACCTCCATGACGGCCGAGGTTAAAAGCATGTTTTCTGAATTCCTAGAGGGACTCAAACTATCTACCTCGCCAATGAAAGTGGGTGATCCCATTAACAAGGTGACGGATGCTAACCCCGACAAGGGGGAAGCTAATAGTGAAAAGAGTCTGTCTACTAGTGGTAGAAATGGCACTGGCATCTTTGCCAATGTGGAACCCCCGGTGTATAGAGGACCGATCCCCTCTACTCATTTGAATCATGCCGGTCCTCCTCCTAAATATGTGAAAAATGAAGATTTTGATTCTTGGGTTTATCGCTTCAAGCGTCATTTAAAACATGTGAATACTAACCTTTGGAGAATTATTGAAGAAGGTTTCTATCCTCATGATCCAAGCAACTTCACCCCTCGAGAAGAAGTGGACAATCAATTCAATGAGAGTGCTCTCTTCATCATCCAAGATGCAATCCTTCCCGAAGATCTCCCTCATCTTTGACCTCATGTCATGGCTAAAGAAGCATGGAAATGTGTCGAGCGTCTCTATCGAGGAAGTGCTAGCATTCAACGCTCCAACTATGAAGTGGTGCAAGATGAAGCCGATGAGTTTGCAATAAAAGAGGATGAAGAACCTCGTGAGCTCTTTCGAAGAGTGACTAAACTTGCGGTTGCACTCCGAGATCATGGGAGCAAGGACACGGATGACAACTGGATCAAGCGCAAGTTCCTCAAGGCCATGATGCCCTACAATAAGGCCATGTCCTCCGTCATCCGCCAAAGACCGGACTTCCACTCCATGACCTCTGGTGAAGTGTTGGATGAGTTTGTTGCAATGAGCATCTTGGACAAGACCGCCGACAATGCGGTGCTCCGTTCTCAAAGGGCAAAGAAGCCCAATCTTGCCTTGAAGGCCAAGGTTAGTGTGGAAGAAGAAGAAGAAGAGGAAGATGAGGAGAGCAACCCCGAGGACACGAAGTATGATTATCATGAGCACATGGCTCTTGCCTCAAGACAGTTTTGGAGTAAGAAGAATACAAGACCCAACTTCAACAAGAACAACTCAAGTGGCCTCAAGGGGAAGCAACGAGTTAGAACTTGTTTCAACTGTGGCAATGTTAGCCATTTTGTTGCGGATTGTCCATACGAGAAGCGGGAAGACAATGGTGGCAAGTTCATCCGAAAAGACAAAGCCAAGTCCTTCCCCAACAAGAACAACTTCACCAAGAAGACTCCTTCTCATGGGTTGGTGGTTCAAGAAGAATACCGTGAGGATGACGATGATGATGAAGATGGTGAAACAATGGACATGGCATCCGTTGCCATTGTCACAACTCCTCGGGTGTCTCTCTTCGATGCACCTAATGAGAACATCACCGCCAAGTGCCTCATGGCTAAGGCCACCAACAAGGTAACCCCCAACATCAAAACCACCATTATTCCTAACCCTCCTTCAACGGATGACCTTAATAATGTTAAGGGGTCTAATGAGGAGATCAATGAATTTGAGTCCTTTATGAGTAAGCTCAAGGGAAAATCCAAGAAGCACTTTGTTGCTCTCTTGGAACAACTTGGTGAAGCCAATGACATGATCGAGGCTCATGAAGAAACCATCTTTAAGATGGAAAGTCATAGTCGTGACTATGCCGATGAGATATTGGATCTCTCTAATGCTCGTGAGGAAGAGCGTGGGCATCGTTTGGCTCTTGAGGAGTCACACAACGATGGTCATGCTAAACTAAAGAAAGATCTTGATCATGCTCTTGTTGTGTCTCGTATTCTAGCTTCCGAGAAGGCTAAACTTGGGGTTGATCATGTTAGGCTCACGGAGGAGTTTGATGTACTTGACAAGGCCCACAAGGTCTTGAAAGGTGCTCATGCCACCCTCAAGGAGTCTCATGCTCAACTCCAAGTTAAGCTAACCAAGGAAAAGGCCACATTTCCTCACATGGTCTTAATTGATAATGCAAATGCAACTAACCCATGTTGTGAGCATGTGCATCTTGTGGAGGAAAATGCCAAGTTGAAGGAACAACTCGAGAAAGGTCTTGTGTCATGCATACAAGGCGAGAAGAACCTAAATGACCTTTTGAGCAATCAAAAGGAAGTTGTGGGCAAGGAGGGAGTTGGGTTCTCACCCAAGTCCAAGAAGAAGAAGAAGAACAAGGAGAAGAAAAGCAAGACCAATCGACCTCCTCCGCTCATGCAAACCTTTGTGAAGGAGGGAGAAGGTGCTCCTAAGGATAAGAAGAACAATGGGAAGAGTGGTGAAGCCAAAGAGCGCAATGTCATCTCTCCCAACAAAGCCAGCGACTTTAACCCCTCTTATGTGTTGTGCCGTGCTAGTGATGGACATGTTTATGCTAAATTTGTTGGTTCTCCTTATGAGTACATTGAATGGTCTCTTTGGGTTCCTAAGACCCTTGTTACTAACATCAAAGGACCCATTACTCAATGGGTACCTAAAACCAAGCATTGATCTCTTGTAGGTGTTTGCTTCCGGTGGGGGATCATGGTTGCTCGATAGTGGAGCAACAAATCATATGACCGGGAGCAAGGACTTGGTGGTGGACGTGCACAAGATCCCATCTATGCCCACCAATGTCGAATGGGGTGATGCCTCACATTCTAAGGTATTGGGTCTTGGCAAGGTTGTCATTTCTCATGATCTAACGATCGAGAAAGTCATGCTTGTTGAGTCCCTTGCGTTCAATTTACTTTCCGTTCGTCAACTCGCACTCATGGGTTTTGCCACCTTCTTTGATATTGATACCGTGGCCCTCTTGTGGAGCAAGACTCTTAAAGTAGCCTTTGTTGGGCATGTTGAGAATGGTCTCTATGTGGTTAACTTTTCGGAGCAACCCGCTAAGACCGCGACATGCCTAATGGCTAAAGTTGATGTGGGATGGCTTTGGCATCGCCGTTTAGCCCACATCAATATGAGATCTTTGCAAAGTCTTCTCAAGGGGGACCATGTTCATGGACTAACGAATGTTAGTTTTGCCAAAGATCGTGCTTGCAGTGCTTGTATCAAAGGAAAGCTTCATGAGACGGCTCACCCTCCCACGACTATCATCTACTCGAAGAGACCCTTGGAGCTCCTGCACATGGACCTCTTTGGGCCCCCATCCTTTGATAGTCTTGGGGGTAGAAAGTATTGCTTGGTGATAGTGGATGATTATTCAAGATACACTTGGGTATACTTCTTCAAGAGGAAGAGTGAGACTCAACAAACCGTCATCGACTTTGTAAATGAAGCTCAACGTCAACACAATGCAAAGATCTTGACAATAAGAAGTGACAACGACACCGAGTTCAAGAACTACACCTTGGATGAGTTTCTTAGTGATGAAGGGATCAAGCATCAATATTATGCACCATATACCCCTCAACAAAATGGTGTTGCGGAGAGAAAGAACCGGACGTTGATGGATGCGGCAAGGACCATGATGGCGGAGTTCAAGTCTCCATACAACTTCTGGGCCGAAGCCATCAACACAGCTTGTCATGCATCCAATCGGCTCTATCTCCGCAAAGGCTTGAACAAGACTCTGTATGAGATACTCACCAGGAACAAGCCCAATCTCAAGTACTTCCGGGTGTTCGGGTGTAAGTGTTTCATTCTCAAGAAAGGTGTTCGTTTGTCTAAATTCGAAGCTAGAGCTCATGAGGGCATATTTGTTGGTTATGCTACAAACTCTCATGCTTACCGTGTTCTCAACAAGTCCAACGGACTCATTGAGGAGATGTGTAACATAGAGTTTGATGAAAATAATGGCTCCCAAGTGGAGCAAAGTGGTACTTGTGATGTAGGTGATGAAATTCCTCCCCAAGCCATAAGAAGAATGGGTATTGGTCATATCCTACCCATTGAGGAACCCCTTGTGGCCGAAGGAGAAGGACAATGCTCCACTCAAGTGGAGCCATCACCTCCCCAAGACCCACACGCTTCCGAAGAACAAAGTGAAGGCCCTCACCCTCATGAACAAGACCAAGGGCAAGATCAACCTCAAGATGGTGGTGAACCTCTAAATGATGCCCAAGGTCAAGTTCTCCCCCTCGAGCAAGTTCAAGATCATGAGCAAGCTCAAGACGGCGCTCAAGATGATCAAGTTAACCTTCCTCCTTCCACACCCGAGGAGGAATTAGAGCGTCGTGCCGCGAAGATTGCTTCCAAACTCACCACCCAAGGCCATCTCATGGAAAATGTGGTTGGAAGCCTAAGAAAGGGGGTAAGCACTCGTAGACAATTAGCTAACTATTGTGAACATCATGCGTTTGTCTCTTGTGTTGAACCCCAAAAGGTCTATGAGGCGCTCGAAGACTCGGATTGGCTCAATGCCATGCATGAAGAACTCAACAACTTCGAGTACAACAAGGTGTGGAGATTGGTGCCAAGACCTTCGGGGAACCACAATGTCATTGGAACAAAGTGGATCTTCAAGAACAAGCAAGATGCTCATGGGAACATCATTCGTAACAAGGCAAGATTGGTAGCACAAGGCTACTCCCAAGTCGAGGGTATCGACTACGGTGAAACCTTTGCTCCCGTTGCTCGTCTTGAATCCATTCGTTTGTTGATTGCTTATGCTTCCCATCACAACTTTAAGTTGCAACAAATGGATGTGAAAAGTGCTTTTCTTAATGGTCCCATTAATGAGTTGGTTTATGTCAAGCAACCCCCCGTGTTCGAGGACCCCTACTTCCCGGATCATGTGTATCAACTCGATAAGGCACTCTATGGCCTTAAACAAGCCCCACGTGCGTGGTATGACCACCTTACCGAGTTGCTACAAGATCCTGGATTTGAAGTAGGACAAATCGATCCCACTCTTTTTACTAAGAAGGTCAAAGGGGAGTTGTTTGTATGCCAACTATATGTTGATGATATTATCTTTGGTTCTCCTAACAAAGCTTTCAATGAGGAATTTGCCGCTCTCATGACCTCCAAGTTCAAGATGTCTTCGATGGGACAGTTGAAGTTCTTCCTTGGTTTTGACATCAAACAAAGAAGAGAAGGAACCTTCATCAACCAAGCCAAATACACTCAAGACATGCTTAAAAGATTCAAGCTAAGTGATGTCAAGCCGGCTTCTACACCAATGCCTACCATGTGCCAACTTGACATCGATCCCAATGGTAAAGCGGTGGATCAAAAGGTATATCGCTCCATGATTGGCTCCTTGCTTTACCTTTGTGCATCTAGACCGGATATCATGTTGAGTGTGGGGATGTGTGCACGGTTTCAAGCCGCACCAAAGGAAAGTCACTATGTGGCGGTCAAGCGAATCTTTCGATATTTGGCTCATACCCCAAACTTTGGCTTATGGTACCCAAGAGGAGCAAATTTCAAGCTTGAAGGTTTCACGGATTCCGATTGGGCGGGGGACAAAGTGGATAGGAAGTCCACTTCCGGAGGGTGCCAATTTCTTGGTTGCTCTTTGGTAAGTTGGTGTTCCAAGAAGCAAAGTTGTGTGTCTCTCTCGTCCACCGAAGCGGAATATGTGGCGGCTGGTAGTTGTTGTGCTCAACTCCTATGGATGAGGCAAACTCTAAAGGAGTACGGTGTCATTTGTGACAAAGTGACTCTTTGGTGTGATAATGAAAGTGCCATCAAGATTTCTCTCAACCCAGTACAACACTTCAAGACGAAGCACATTGAGATTCGGTATCACTTCATCCGGGATCACATTAGGCGAGGGGAGATCGAGCTCAAGTATGTCAACACTCATGATAACCTTGCAGATATTTTCACGAAGCCCTTGGATGAAGCAAGATTTCGCGAGTTAAGGCATGAGCTAAATATCATTGATTTGAGCAATGTGACTTGAACCCGTACACCCCCCTCCACACTCAACGTGTTGTCTAGTTTAGGTGTAGGCATAGACATAGGGGGAGTGTTGTTCTCTCAATGAACTCTCCCTCCCCCATCATGCATAAATCAATCACCTCTTTCACATTAGCCATTTTTTATGGTACTTGTGCTTCAAAGACGAGTTTTGGCCATGGGCCCAAGGATAATTCTTCGCGGTGCCATACCATCCAACTCAAACATAGGTGGCTTTGGCCACCGCCCTCTCTCCTCGAGAGACTTTGTCTCTTGGTGGTTTCTTGTTGTCTCTCTGCCTCTGGCTCCTGCGTGTTCTTGAGGTCTCTTGTGTGTGAAAAGTTTCCGTGCAAAGGCTTTTTCCTCGTGTTGAAACTTGCGGTGTCTTGAGTTCACGGTACTACCGCGGCCAGCTATGGTTCTACCGCAGCCAGCCACGGTACTACCGCTCGTGGGAGCACGGTACTACCGCCACCACGCGGTAGTAATTTTTTACTGCCGCCTGGTTGAGCAGTACTACCACCTCGGTGCGGTACTTCCGCCCGATCGGTACTACCGCGATGATCTGCGGTACTACCGCTCCGGTTTGGGCCCGTGGGGATAAGGACGGGCACGGGGAGTTCTAACTCCCCATACACATTCGCAGTTCTTCCCCCACTTCGCCTCTTTCTCTCCCTCGCTCAAGAACGGAGCCGGCGTTCATCGCCGGATCTCCTCCACCGGGTACCCTCCCGTGATTCCGTCCGGTGGGATCGTTCCCCACCACGTGCTCTTGCTATGGACCAAGGTTTTTCCCCAACTCCCTCTCCTTGTTCTTTGGGTTTGGTGTTTCTAGGTTTTGCGGAGGCTTGTGTGTTCTTGAGATTCCTAGGCTTAATCTCTGCAAGAGTAGGATGAAGGAGCGTGGTACTGCGTAGGATTCATACTTGTATTGTTGTCTTGCGCTAGATTTGATCATCGTAGCACCGCCGTTGTTTCGCGGTTCTTTTCAGATTCAAACCGCCGGTTGGATCTGACGCGACGCGGTACTACCACCCATATGGTGCGGTACTACCGCTTGCACGGTACTACCGCCCTTCGGGAGCGGTACTACCGCGCTTTGTGCGGTACTAAAATTTTAATTCCGCTCCAACCACGGTACTACCGTGACCTCGCACGGTAATACCGCGTTTGGAGTGGTACTAATATTTTAGTACCGCAGGCAGTGGCAGTTCTACCGTGGCTCACATCCATCGCATGCCAACTTTCTCGTATGCCTTCTATGTGTTTCTTGTGCTTTTTCGTGGCCTTTGCATTGATCTTTTTCGCGTCTTTGGTGTTTTGCGTGTGTGTCTCAGGTGGTGGCTCTCGCCGGTCCAATCCCAGTCGTGACACTGGCTCCAAACGTCTGCGCAACCCAGGTGAAGTACCAGAGGGCTCGTCTGCCTCCAAGCGCAATGTCAAGCACTCAGCTAGCAAGCACAAGGAGCCCGCTAAGGGCATGGATGAGATTGCCCCAGCTGATTATGTCCGTCTCAGGCAGCTTCACCCTTATGTGCACCCGCGTTCCACTGTCAGAGGCTGTGAGCTGTTCTGGAACAAGCAACAGACCAACATCTATCTGGATGTCATCAAGAACAAGCAGAATACCTACGTGGAGGTGAAGTGGATTGATATGCATCACATGAGGAAGGTCAAGTTCCGTGACTACTTTGGAGAGGCTCTGGACTTGGTGGAGCAGTTTGGCATTGAGCATGTGTTACCCTTCCACCTTGACTATGACCCTGAGCTCATCTGTCAGTTCTTTGCCTCAGTCTACTTTCACTCCAATGAGGAACGGACGATGACCTGGATGACCAATGGCCGTAAACTGTCTGCTACCTGGAAGGAGTTCATGGATCTTCTCCAGGTTCCTGATGATGGGCTCAACACTCCAGTGGGTGTTCGCCCCCATGCCAATGCTGAGTCTGCCAACAAGGACAAGCTTGCACCATTCATGGTTGAGAAGGTGCTCGCCAATGGCAAGACTACTTTGGTGCTCAACTCTTTTCTGGATATCATGTATCACATCTTCCGCAACTCCTTGTTCCCTCGCATCGGTGACAAAGACAAGGTTCATGCCTATATGGTGGACATGATGCTCATTTGCGAGGAGGCTCGTTCGTCTCAGTCTCAGCCACTTGATGTCTCACACATCATGTGGTGTGAGCTCCGGTTTGCAGTGTTCAATCGCAAGGTGCCTATCTATGGGCCCTATCTGTTTCTGCTGATTTCGAAGACTTGGGAGAAGATGTTCCCTGATGAGGAGTTCCTTGCTCCAGACTCGATTCTCCATGAGCCCATCTGTCTGCGTATCAAATCCAACTGGGCCAACACCACTACTCGTGCCGAGGCGACTGCTGCTAGGGCTGCTGTTGATGAGGAGGATGCTGGCGCCGAGGATGTTGCTGAGGGCCGTGCTGCTAGGCCTTCCCAGAGTGCCACTATGCCATCATGGGCCAAGAAGCTAAAGGACAAGATGAAGACTCTTTTCTGCATGCAAGCCAAGGGGCAGTACAGGACTCACGTGGCGTCCAAGGAGAGTCGTCGCTGGGACAACAAGATCTTGCAGCTCTATGGTGAGGCAGTGTCTGGCGGGTCTGAGGAGCACATCACTCCAGAGGCCGAGTGGATGGAGAAGCAGGGCTACAGGTGGACTGAGTCTGAGGAGGATGTCGAGGAGACAATCCCTGCTGCCGAGGAGACCGACGGAGAGGCTTGGGACGAGTTCCCTGCTTGAGCCACCTCTTGTGTGTAGGTGTCCTCTCTGCCTTTTTGGTGTCTCGATGCCAAAGGGGGAGAGAGTGTAGGGATTTGTGAGTGTGTCGTGTGTTTGCTGCTTTCTTGTTTGAACTATTTGCTGCTTTCTCGTTTGAACCTCGGTAGCTTTACTTCGTCTGGTGTAAGACGTTTGCACTCTATCTATCCTAGCGAGCTTGTGTTTTATTGTGCTATCTTCATGCTATGCTATGTTAGTTATCGTGCCTTGGTCTCTAAAATATAGGGGGAGTGTTGATCCTAGTATGTGTGCTATGCAGTCCAAAGCATTCATTTAGAGTGCACACACCTAGGGGGAGCCCGTCTATATTTTAGAGAGGTGGGGTTTGCCCTTGCTCTAAATCATCTTATCTTTGTGCAAATCCCGTGTTGTCATCAATCCACCAAAAAGGGGGAGATTGTAAGGTCACATTTATCCCTTAGGTGTTTTGGTGATTGATGACAATGCTTTTGCGGACTAATCGTGTGCCTTGAGTTTCTCAGATACTTCATCACTAGGCACGAGACGATTCGGTGCCCCTCGGAGACTATTGAAGTCGACGTTATTCTACGTTTCTCTTTGGTGGATTTGAGTCGTAGGAGAGCCGTACTATTAAGAGGGGGTCCGCGTCGGAAAGGTTTGGGTGGAATCAACATGTACACTTGTCCTACCTTTCCTTGCACTCTGGAGCTTCTCTTCGTTATCTTGGTTGTGCTGAAATCTGACGACTACTGATGTACTTGCGGTAGTACCGCAAGTACCAGCGGTAGTACCGTTGTGGTTCACGGTAGTACCGCTCATTTTGAGCGGTAGTACCGCGACTCCCAGGCCTAGTGCCGCTTTGGTACGGTAGTAGGGGCGGATGTAATTTTTTACATCCGTGCCACCCACGGTAGTACCGCTCGTCCAGCGCGGTAGTACCGCGATGACCCACGGTAGTACCGCTCCCCAGGAGTCGTAGTACCGTGGCCCCCCTACCTAGTACCGCAGCGTCACAGTAGTAGGCGCGGATGTAATTTTTTACATCCGCGCCCGCAACGATAGTACCGCGCCTCGCGAGCGGTAGTACCGCGTCGGATTTTTGTACCACCTCAACTTCAGCGGAAGTAGGCACGGATGTAATTTATTTCATCCGCGCTCTTCGTAGGCTATGACTTCCCTGCCTTGCGGTAGTACTGCAAGGGGGAGCGGTAGTACTGCACACTAGTCCTGGCCTCTGCTGCTGTCGTGGAAGTACCATGGTCCGCCACGGTAGTACCGCGCGGCCTCGCGGTAGTACCGCGCCCCTGGAGTGGTAGTACCGCGTGTCGCGGGCTGAACTTGTGGATAATGGTTGGATTTTTCCCATGACTATATAAGGGGCGTCTTCTACCTCTAGTTGACTACCTCTTCCACCTCTAAGCTCCATTGTTGCTCCAAGCTCCATTTTCGCTCGATCTCTCTCCCTAGCCAATCAAACTTGTTGATTTGCTCGGGATTGGGTGACAAGGGCCCGATCTACTCTTCCACCACAGGATATTTGATTCCCCCCACTTATCCCTTGCGGATCTTGTTACTCTTGGGTGTTGAGCACCCTGGACGGTTGAGGTCACCTCGGAGCCATACTCCATTGTGGTGAAGCTTCGCGGTATTGTTGGGAGCCTCCAAGTGTTGTGGAGATAGCCCCAATCTTGTTTGTAAAGGTTCGGTTGCCGCCTTCAAGGGCTCCAATAGTGGAATCACGACATCTCGCATTGTGTGAGGGCGTGAGGAGATTACGGTGGCCCTAGTGGCTTCTTGGGGAGCATTGTGCCTCCACACCGCTCTAACGGAGACGTACTTCCCTTTAAAAGGAAGGAACTTCGGTAACACATCCTCGTCTCCACCGGCTCCACTCTTGGTTATCTTGTCCCTTTACTTTTGCAAGCTTACTTGTGCTATATCCATTGCTTGCTTGTGTGCTTATTGTATTTGCATCATATAGGTTGTCCACGTAGTTGCACATCTAGACAACCTATTTCATTGCAAGGTTTAAATTGTTAAAGAAAAGTCTAAAAATTGTTAGTTGCCTATTCACCCCCCTCTAGTCAACCATATCGATCCTTTCAGCAGCCACGTTAAACTTGCAATAACAAAGTAGATGACGTCTAACTTGTTTTTGCAGGGCATGTTCTGATGTGATATGGTCAAGATATGACTTGATATATGTTGATGCATGAGATGATCATGTTTTGTAATATGTTCACGACTTGCATGTCGATGAGTATGACAACCGGCTAGAGCCTTAGGGTCATCTTTAATTATTGTATGACCTGCGTGTAAATCACTTAAGCGCCATGTAATTGCTTTACTTTATCACTACGCGTTAGCAAATAGTTGTAGAAGCAATAGTTCGCGAGATGACCCCGACGCTACGATGGAGATCATGCCGATGCTTTGGAGATGGAGATCAAAAGCACAAGATGATGATGGCCATATCATGTCACATATTTTGATTGCATGTGATGTTTATCCTTTATGCATCTTATTTTGCTTAGAACGATGGTAGCATTATAAGATGATCCCTTAATTTCAAGATAAAAGTGTTCTCCCTGAGTATGCACCGTTGCCAAAGTTCGTCGTTTTGAAGCACCTCGTGATGATCGGGTGTGATAGACTCTATGTTCACATACAACGGGTGTAAGCCAGTTTTGCACATGCAGAATAGTTGGGTTAAACTTGATGAGCCGAGCATGTATAGACATGGTCTCGGAACACTGGAGACTGAAAGGTCGAACGTGAGTCATATAGTAGATATGATCAACATAGAGATGTTCACCATTGAAGACTACCCCATCTCACGTGATGATCGGACATTGGTTAGTTGATTTGGATCATGTATCACTTAGACAACTCGAGGGATGTTGATTTAAGTGGGAGTTCATTAGTAATTTGATTATTTGAACTAAAATTTATCATGAACTTAGTATTAATAGTTTTTGCATATCTATGTTGTAGATCAATGACTCGTGCTACCATTCCCTTGAATTTTAGTGCGTTCCTAGAGAAAGCTAAGTTGAAAGATAATGGTAGCAACTACACGGACTGGGTCTGTAACTTGAGGATTATCCTCATTGCTGCACAGAAGAATTATGTCCTTGATGCACCGCTAGGTGACAGGCCTGCTGCAAGAGCTGAAGCAAAAGTTATGAATGTCTGGAAAACTCGATCTGATGACTACTCGATAGTTTAGTGTGCCATGCTTTATGGCTTAGAACCGGGACTTCAAAAGCGTTTTGAACGCCAAAGAGCATATGAGATGTTCCAAGAGCTGGAGTTAATATTTCAAGCAAATGCCCGGGTTGAGAGATATGAAGTTTCCAACAAGTTATTTAGCTGTAAGATAGAGGAGAACAGTTCTATCAATGAACACATACTCAAAATGTCCGGGTATCATAACCACTTGACTCAGCTGGGAATTGACCTTCAAGTTGAGAGTGTTATTGACAGAGTTCTTCTGTCACTACCACCAAGCTACAAAGGCTTCATGATGAACTATAATATGCAAGGGATGACGAAAATGATTCCTGAGGTCTTCGCAATACTGAAATCGGCGGATGTAGAAATCAAGAAGGAGCATCAAGTGTTGATGGTTAACAAGACCACTAGTTTCAAGAAAAAGGGCAACATAAAGAAAGGGAACTTTAAGAAGAATGGCAAGCAAGTTGCCTCTCCCGTGAAGAATCCCAAAGATGGACCCAAGCCTGAAACAGAGTGCTTCTACTGCAAAGGAAATGGTCACTGGAAACGGAACTGCTCCAAATACTGGGCAGATAAGAAGGATGGCAAAGTGAACAAAGGTATATTTGATATACATGTTATTGATGTGTACCTTACTAATGCTCGTGGTAGCGCCTGGGTATTTGATACTGGTTCGTTTGCTCATATTTGTAACTCGGAATAGGAGCTGCAGAATAAATGAAGATTGGCTAAGGATGAGGTGACGACGTGCGTCGGGAATGGTTCCAAGGTCGATGTGATCGCCGTCGGCATGCTACCTCTACATCAACCTTCGGGATTAGTTTTAGACCTCAATAATTGTTATATGGTGCCAGCGTTGAGCATGAAAATTATATCTGGATCTTGTTTAATGCGAGACGATTATTAATTTAAGTCAGAGAATAATGGTTATTCTATTTATATGAGTAATATCTTTTATGTCATTCACCTTTGATGAATGGTCTATTCTTGTTGAATCTCGATCGTAGTGATACACATATTCATAATATTGATGCCAAAAGATGCAAAGTTGATAATGATAGTGCAACATACTTGTGGCACTACCGTTTAGGTCATGTTGGTGTCAAGCGCATGAAGAAACTCCATGCAGATGGACTTTTGGAATCACTTGACTATGAATCATTTGATACTTGCGAACCATGCCTCGTGGGTAAGATGACTAAAACTCCGTTCTCCGAAACAATGGAGCGAGCTAATGACTTATTGGAAATAATACATATCAGTGTATGCGGTCCGATGAGTGTTGAAGCACGCGGCGGATATCGTTATTTTCTAACCTTCATAGATGATTTAAGTAGGTATGGGTATATCTCCTTAATGAAACACAAGTCTAAAACATTTGAAAAGTTCAAAGAATTTCAGAGTGAAGTGGAGAATCATTGTAACAAGAAAGTAAAGTTTCTACGATCTGATGGCGGAGGCGAATATTTGAGTTACGAGGTTGGCCTTCATTTAAGATAATGTGGAATTGTTTCAGAACTCACACCACCTGGAACACCATAGCGTAATTGTTGGGGATATAACTATTGGTAGGACCCGCCCAGGAGGGGCCGGGTTATACCTACAAGTATTCTTGAAGCCCAAGACCAAGGTTGAAGATGGCGGTTCAGTTAAGGTCCCAAAGCCCAGAGGCGACTTAAGGCCCATAGTGATAAACTGCCATATGTACGTGACTTGTATTGTAAGGCAAGAATAGTTAAGAGACCGAGCCGGACACTATTTATGAGCCAGCCGGGACTCTGTGAGCTGCTGGGCGACGATCTCTGTATATAAAGGGATGACCCGGCGGCGGTTCAGGGCAAGTAACATCAAATCGAGAGCTAGGTCAAGCGATTCTGCTCCCTAGTTATCGAGTCATAAGCAATCCCACTCAAAACTGGATCATAGGCTTTTACCTTCACCGTAAGAGGCCGAACCAGTATAAACCTTGTGTCCTTTGTCCCGATTAACCCCTTTAAGCTTCCTAGTTGTGATGGCTCCACGACTAAGTCCTCTCACTAGGACATCTGACGTGGCAATTCCACGACAGTTGGCTCCCACCGTGGGGCTAGCGCACGGTGGATTTGAGTTCTTGAAGGGCAGCTTCGAAGGGATCAAGGGATATGTTGTGGGCTGGATAACCAAGAGTCGTCGCGGCAAGCTCTACATCGACGATGCAGGCTGGGGCCCCGACGCCGGCTCAATTGAGTACGGATACCAGGTTCCCTTTGGTGGAATCCACATTTTCATTGGCAAGATCGGCGAGCCAGGCCTTGAGCCGGACATCTACACCGACCTCGTCGAGACGGCTCAGCGTGCGAGACCCGCCCGAGCTCTGCCTGCTGTGAAGCGTGTCTTCGTGGGATGCATCCATGGAGGACTCTCTGAAGGATTTGCATCTGGCGGTGAGACGACCATCTATTCTGATGGTGAGTCATCCATAGGCGAGACGGATTCATTGTATCAACTGCAAGACAGCGGGCTTGGGGGCTGTTCCGATGGCAGCAGTATTACGGATCTCCTTGGGCCGCCGAGCCGGGTCGAAATCTTCATGGCCGACATGCAACCTATTCAAGACTCCACAACTGCGGCAGCAATAACTTCCGGGTCAGCAGCAGTCGGGGCAGGAGGCCCTGTGTGCTCGCCGGCTCAGGTGTTGATGGATCTTACAGATAAAATGACCGCTCTGTTAACCGACGTGGTTAACCCGGCGGATCAAGCTCAACAAGATGCAGAAGTGGCGCAGTTGAAACTAGATATAGTACAGGCTAAGGAAGATCTGGTAGTGGAAGATGTCAAAATGACCACAGAGCGGGTGGCTCTAGACGCTCAGGCTCAGCGGATTCAGGCGCAGACTTTCCAGCTCACGTAGGATCAGAACGCGTCCAATGAGGTCATGAGCAGAAGATACCAGAAGACTCGGTCTCGGCTCCCTCTAGTTTATGATCCTCGAAACCTCTTCCATACACCCGGTGCAGGGCCCAGTAACCCGCCGGAGTTAGACCGGGTTGCGGCACCCGAGGTAGGGACGCCGGTTCAACCAGAGGTGATGGGGCCTCCCTGCATGAATACTGCTCCACCTCAGTATGTACCAACACCACCGGGTCATTATTCTAACCCGTTGGAGAACATGATCGCTGCGGCGGCACGACTGGCGGCTCTCCCGGTGGAGCGCAACTCTCCGACGGTGGTTGAAACCCCTCTGACGGCTTTAGCACAACAGGAGGCATATTCATATAGCCGGGACATAATTCATTCAACCCCTCATCCAAGCCGGAGCCCGAGTTATAGCAGGCACATGGACTCAACGGCTGTTTCAAGCAACGCCCGGCGCCGTAACCAGCCAGGTGGGCATGACCCGGCGTGCAATGGAGCCTTTAACTTGGTGGATCAGGACAAAATACGTCAAGAGGCCGAGTGGGAGGCTCAGCAGGCGGCTCAGCTGATGGCTTACCAGCCTTATCCGGTTTATCCGACAACTTCTATTGAGGAAGGCGTGGCCACCAGGACCGGAGGTGTCCCCTTTCTGGTGTCGGCTCTACGTAATGAGCGTTTGCCCAAGGATTTCAAGGGACCTAGGAAGGTGCCTAATTATACAGCCGACTTACAACTTGGGGCATGGATTGAAAGCTACAAGATGGCTATGGAATTACTGGAGGTTAGTGACGTTGCGATGGCCAAGTACTTCACCATGATGTTGGATGGGACCGCCCGCACTTGGTTGAAAGGACTGCCGCCTAACTCAATCAGTTCATGGGCGGAGTTAAAAGCCCGGTTCATTCATAACTTCAAGGATACATGCAAGCAGCCCATGTCAATTGTGGATTTGACTAGTTGCAAGCAGGAGGAGGGCGAGTCCACAACCCATTGGGTGCCTGGGTCAAAGCCATAATACATTCGTCTGATAAGATGGATGCCGGCTCTACAGTCTTAATGTTGGAGAAAAATTGCCGTTTTCAGCCTCTGAAGATGAAGCTTGGGCGGCTCAAGCGTGATTGCAATGATATGGGTACGCTGATGGCGGCTCTGGTCAAGTACGCCGACTCTGATAGTACCAAGGATCCTGAGTCTGATGATGAAAAGACAGGGAAGGGAAAGAAGAACGGCAATGGCAAGGGCCCTCAGCATAACCCGACAAATCAAGGAGGTAATAAACGTAAGCCTGATGGTAGCTTGGAATTTGTGGCTAACACCAACACATAGGGTAACAACCAACGACATAAGGGGAGACCACCTCCCCGGTCTGGCGGGTCAAGCCCAACGCTTGAGTAGTTACTGAATGAGCCCTGTCCAAGGCATGGCACTCAGCAGAAGCCGGCCACTCATCTATGGAAAGACTATACGATCATGAAGGCTTTCAAGAATTCCAACATGTTCGACGGTAATCATGGGCAGGGCGGCGGCTCAGGTGGTGGCGGTTTTCATGGCCCGGGCGGCGGTTCAAATTCCAATTTTCAGAATTCTCAGGGTAATCAAGGTGGTCATAACCAGCAATCTGGCTAGAGTGGTCAGCAGCAGTAGCAGCAGGGTGGATACCAGAGCCATCCAAAGCAGCTGAATAGTGGGAAATATCATGTGTTCACCACCAGCTTGTGTAAACGAGACCAGAAGTTTCATAAGAGGGTTGTGAACGCTGTTGAGCCGACAGTTCCTCGTTATTTGAGATGGTCGGAGCAGCCTATTCCATGGAGTAGGGAGGATCATCCTCCCCGGATTGATAATCCGGGTCACTTGGACTTGGTGGTAGCGCCTCAGGTTGGTGGATACAAGTTCACTAAGGTGCCCATGGATGGAGGCAGCAGTATTAATATCCTCTATTATGAGACCTTTCGCCGCATGGGTTTGACTGACAAAAATCCCAAGACTTCCAACACTGTTTTTCATGGAGTGGTTCTTGGTAAGTCGGCGTACCCAGTGGGTAAGATTGAGCTAGAAGTGGCCTTTGGAGATGAACACGATTCCAGGGCTGAAAAATTAACCTTTGAGGTGGTCAAGATCAGAAGCCCGTATCACGCCCTCTTTGGGCGGCTGGCTTATGCCAAGTTCATGGCGAGGCCGTGTTATGTTTATTTGCAGGTCAAGATGTCGGGTCATAAAGGCACCATCACAGTGCATGTGAGCCGGAAAATAGCCTTGGAATGTGAGGAAGGCGATGCCGCTTATGCTGAATCTGTTTGCGCGACAGAAGAATTGAAGTTCTACAAGGACAATGTTGACCCTGCAGATATGACGTCTTTGAAAAAGCCAACCACAGAGCATGAGCCAGTAATGAAGTTTAAGTCGGCCGATGATACTAAACTTGTTGACTTTGTTCCAGGCGATTCATCCAAGCAGTTCAGTATCAATGCCAATCTGGATCCCAAATAGGAAAACACGCTCATCGAGTTCATCCATGAGAACCGGGACATCTTTGCATGGAAGCCTTCTGACATGCCGGGTGTACCGAGAGAACTCGCTGAGCACACTCTTAATATTGATCCAAAGTTTAAGCCGGTCAAGCAATTTCTTTGGCGATTCAATGAGGAGAGGTGTAAGGCCATTGGAGAGGAAGTAGCCCGGCTCTTGGCAGCCGGGTTCATTATTGAGGTTTTTCATCCAGAGTGGTTGGCTAACCCGGTGCTTGTGCTCAAGAAAAACGGCACTTGGCGTATGTGTGTGGATTATACGGATTTAAACAAAGCTTGTACGGATGATCCTTTTTCTCTTCCTCGTATTGATCAAATTATTGATGCTACAACAGGTTGTGAGCGTTTGAGCTTTTTGGATGCTTATTCTAGTTATCATCAGATCAAGATGGCAGTTAAGGACCAAGAGAAAACAATGTTTATTACTCAGTTCAGAGCCTTCTGCTATGTGTCTATGCCTTTTGGGCTCAAGAGTGCCTAGGCGAC
Source organism: Triticum aestivum (assembly GCF_018294505.1). Taxonomy (NCBI): domain Eukaryota; kingdom Viridiplantae; phylum Streptophyta; class Magnoliopsida; order Poales; family Poaceae; genus Triticum; species Triticum aestivum. The sequence continues at coordinate 355,338,756 of NC_057807.1, forward strand.
TTACCAGCGGTGTGTGCAGAATTGTCTTCATAATCAGATTGGGCGCAATGTTCATGCTTATGTGGACGACCTTGTGGTGAAATCCAGAGAGAAGGAAACCTTGATAGATGATCTGAAAGAGACCTTTGACAATCTTTGGGTCTACAAGATGATGCTTAACCCGGCCAAGTGTGTTTTTGGCGTGCCTGCAGGAAAGCTTTTGGGTTTTCTGGTTTCTAACAAGGGCATCGAGGCTAACCCGAAGAAGATCAAGGCAATCACCTCTCTGGCTAAGCCGGCGTGTATCAATGATGTTCAACGTTTGGCGGGTCGTATCGCTGCTTTAAGCCGGTTCATAATCTGGTTAGGTGAGAAGGCCATACCATTGTATCAAATGATGAAGAAGACAGATGAGTTTGTTTGGAGTGATGCTGCCAACGCTGCCTTTGAAGATTTGAAGAGACAGCTAGTTGAGCCGCCGGTTCTGGCTGCTCCCATTGATAAGGAGCCATTATTATTATATGTGGCTGCTAACACACGGGCTGTTAGTGTGTCCATCGTGGTGGAGCGCAAGGAGGCTGGCAAAGAGCATCCGGTTCAACGGCCGGTTTATTATGTCAGTGAGGTGCTTATTGAGTCCAAGCAAAGGTGTCCACATTGGCAAAAACTCGTTTATGGGGTCTTCATGGCAAGCCAGAAACTTAAGCAATATTTCCAGGGTCACCCCATCACTATGGTCAGTTCTGCTCCTTTAGGAGATATCATCCAAAATAGAGAGGCCACAGGACGAGTCGCCAAGTGGGCCATTGAACTTGGGCCTCATGGTTTAAAGTATGTACCACACACGTCTATCAAATCTCAAGCACTAGTGGATTTCATCAACGATTAGACAGAACTGCAGATGCCTGAAGAGAAGCCAGACAACACGTATTGGACTATTCACTTTGATGGGGCGAGGAAATTGGAGGGCTCGGGGGCTAGAGTTGTTTTAGCTTCCCCTCAAGGTGACAAATTTTGTTATGTGCTATGGTTGATGTTTCCCTTTACTAACAATGTAGTTGAGTATGAGGCCTTACTCCATGGTCTTCGGATGGCCAAGGAGATGAGCTTAAGCCGGGTAAGGTGTTTTGGCGACTCAGATTTGGTGGCTCAACAAGTATCAGGGAAGTGGGATTCCAAGGATCCCCTCATGGCAACTTATCACCGTGAAGTTGATGCCATTACTGGACATTTCAAGGGTTACCAGGTGGAGCACATTGACCGTAGGAAGAACGAGGCGGCTGATGCCTTGAGCCGCCTGGGCTCTCAGTGTAAGCCGGTGCCGCCTAATACTTTCTTGGATATTCTGCATAACCCTTCTATCAAGTTACCTTCAGAGGAAGACTTGGCTGTTCCTGACCCAAAAGCACAATTGGTGGTGGCTCTTCACGTCATCCCAGATTGGACAGTGCCATATCTGGCCTACATGACCCGGGGCGAGTTGCGTGAGGATGAAACCTTGGCCAGGCAGATAACCCGGCGGTCTAAGTCAATGACAATTGCCAATGGCGAGTTGCATCATCACAGTGTCACTGGGGCGTTTTACCGTTGTGTCTCTCCTGAAGAAGGCCAGGAAATTCTACGTGAGATTCATGAAGGGGATTGTGGTCATCATGACGGGTCAAAATCCCTTGTGGCCAAGGCTTTCCTTCATGGATTTTATTGGCTGACGGCTCATGCTAATGCAGAGGACCTGGTCAGTAAATGTGACGGCTGTCAAAAGTTTTCAAGACGTGCTTACGTGTCGTCTCAAGAGTTGAGGATGATTCCAATTACTTGGTCATTTGCAGTCTGGGGGCTTGACATGGTTGGGCCTTTCAAAAGGTCCAAAGATAAAAAGACCCACCTTTTGGTGGCGGTTGATAAATTCACAAAGTGGGTTGAGGCAGAGCCAGTTAGTAAGTGTGATGCAGCTACGACGGTTCAGTTCATGAAGAAGGTGATATTTTGCTTTGGCTTTCCACACAACATTATAACTGACAATGGCACTAATCTGTCTAAAGGCGCCATGGAAGAAATTTTTCAACGTGAGCATATTTGGCTTGATGTTTCATCAGTGGCTCACCCTCAATCCAATGGTCAAGCTGAGAGAGCCAATCAAGAGATCTTGAAAGGCATCAAGCCCCGACTTTTGGTCCCTTTGCAGCGGACGCCAAGTTGTTGGGTTGAGGAGTTACCCTCTGTGATATGGAGCATCAATACTACTCCCAACAGGTTTACGGGTTATACGCCTTTCTTCATGGTTTACGGAGCTGAGGCGGTTCTCCCTAGTGACACCGTCATGAATCGCCCGTGTGGCGGCTTATGTTGAGGTGGACAATGAACAGGCGTGTTAGGATTCCCTTGACCTGTTAGATGAAAAGCGTGACTTGGCAGCAGCTCGCTCGGTGATTTACAAACAGGACCTGCGCCGCTATCACAACCGCCGGGTTAAGTCCAGAACCTTTCAGGAAGGTGATTTGGTGCTCCGGCTCATCCAGGATCAAACTGACGCACACAAGTTATCCCCACCTTGGGAAGGGCCCTTTGTGGTCAGCAAGAACTTGAACAATGGGTCACACTACCTTATCGATGTTTGAGAGCACAAAGACTCACGTAAGTTGGAGGAGGAGACCCATCGGCCGTTGAATATCGCTCATCTTCGGCCTTACTACACTTGAGCCACCGGCTCTTATGATGTACATATTTTGACGATGTATATATTATGATAAATAATAAAGCAGGACCTCTATCCTTTTTTCATCCTCAAAGGTAATATGTCATTATTATTATAATTGTCATCTCACATGATCACTTGGGGGTTGATCGTATCCGAATCTAGCTTGACCCGTTTGATCCGGCTTATGGTCGTATTCGAATCTATCAGTTAAACCTGATGGTCACTAGGGGGCTTCCTGTTCAAACATAGGTCGTATTCGAACCAAAGAGAACGTAACTGTCGGTACCCTTTTGATTGGCACACTGCCGAGCTCACTAGGGGGCTTCTTGATCGTATTTGAATCATAGCTCAACCCCTTTTGGGAACTAACTTTGATCGTATTCGAATTAGAGTCATTAAAAAACTCTCAAGGTCATTAGTGGGCTTCCTGTTCAAACATAGGTCGTATTCGAACCAAAGAGAACATAACTGTTGGTACCCTCTTGATCGGCGCAACGCCAAAGCCACTGGGGGCTATATGATCGTATTCGAATCCTAGCTTAACCCCTTTGGAATGGTTTACTGATCGTATTCGAATCAGAAGCCTTAACTTTTTTATATTCTATTTGGTTTAAATTTTCTTTGAAAGCAGCCTTTATTTACCTTGAGACTTTTTTAAGGTTTAAAAAATACAAGTGTGGTTAATTTTAACCCGGCTTGATATTGGCTGATAAGTCGCCAATATATGAGAATCATTATACCTTTGGAAATATTGGTTTCCGAAGATTGGGTTATCACCCTTACTATCCGGGTCATATAAGCCGGCAGTGCAAATTCAAAAAGGTCACAGGTATAAGACTATAGTTGTATTTCAATATCATATGTTACAACAAGCTTATCTGTGATTCTTTTTCTATATTAAAAATATCAAGTTATTATAGCCCGCCTTACGGTTAAGCCGCCGAGGGATCTTGTGATTTGTTTCTATATGCAGGACAGTTAGAAGACTTGGTCAAAGCATAAGGAAAACAAATGAAAAGTATAACACGGGTGAATATGACATGGCGGTTTGATAGTACTAAGCACCAAAAACGTGCACGATGGCACGACCAAATCAAAGTTATTTCTATTCTATTACATGATTCCCCGAGTCCAAATGATTCATATTGTTTTTTCAGCACACCACAGGAATGAGTCGCCACGGCAGCTTAACTCTCATGTTGGCCTGAAGCGTCCGGGTTAGCCCTCTCCGCTTCTTCGCCCTGTTCCCTTTCCTGGAAGGTTGATGATGACCAGTCAATGTTGTTCAAAGCTTCAAATTCAGTTTCATCATCAACTAGTCCGGCCGGGTCAACTTTAGGGGCGAAGGTATGCTTACGGAGTGGGGGGATCAGACTGGTCACTTTATAGTGAGGCGTTGGAATTCTCCGGTTCTCTGCGTCATAACCCGCCTGGTACTTGGTGAGATCCACTTCGTCAGCTATCAGGGTGGCCACGGGGCATACCTCCTTCACACAAGCGGTAAAGTCTTCCTGTTCAAAAGAAGTACCATCCTCCTTCAGGCTTGGATAACCAATAGCGATGTCGGCCGGGTCTAACTCCGATAGCCAAGCTTTGGCCCGGCTTAAAGCGTTCACCGCTCCGGCTCTTGCAGCTGACCGCCTTAGTTCACGGAATTGTTGGGGTAGCACAGAAAGCTTCTTTAGTACATCCGCCAGGAGGGTCGGCACTTCATTTGACAAAGCCACTGTGGCTAAGGCATGCTGAGATCCGGTGTACAGTTGTTCCACCAGCGTATAAACCTCCTTCAGCTTGATCAGCATATATTGGTTCAGATTTGAACTCCTGGGGCCTGCATAAACATTGTTAGGTGAGTCAGTTCCAATTTGTATGATCAATTGAAAGGTTCAAGAATTTAACACTTGCAGGGTGACTTACCAAAGATCGCCGAGACCATCTCAGAGACATGGCGTTTTAACCCAGAAAATTAACCGGTTGCTTCTTCAAGAGCCGCCTCTGCTTTCTCAGCTCGATTAATCAATGCAATTCTTTCGTCAACCCAGGCCTTTTTCTTCATTTCGAATTCTTTCTTCAGTTTTTCTTGTTCAGAAATGCTGAATTTAAACTTGGAGTCAGCTCTTTGGGTTTTTGTCTCTTGGGCCTCAAGGCGGTTCTTCAGATCAGACACTTCTCATTCAAGTTGACTCGTGGCGGCCTATACAAATACCGGGTCAAAAATCAGGACAAATATGATGCAATATTAAGTCCCAAGCCTTTTGCAAGCAATAACACTTGGCACTTAGGGGCTAATGTCTACCGAAGAAATTTACTTAACGTGGCGGTTCATGACAGTAACTCCCAAGCACTTTGCAAGCAAGAGTACTTGGCACTTGGGGGCTAATGCATATTGCTGTTTAAAAGTTTCAAATGTTTTATTCAATACAACCATATGAAAGACCGGTTCAACCATACTGGTTAAGCCGCCCCTTGGGGATTACGGAGTAAACCGTATTTCTTACATATCTTGTCCATATATATTAGTAATGTCACTAAATGTTTTTATAAAGTCTACAACATATTCATCATAAGCAATTGACTTGGGGGCTGGCATAGTAAAGATAAGTACAGAGAAAGGGTTGTACCTCAAATTTTTCTGGTGCATCTGCTTCACCATGTTAATTTCAATGTCACGACTGCTATGCACTTGACTCATATAGCCGGAAAAGACCTCTTCAATACTTAGGTGAGTATATTCAGTGACATCAAGTTTGACCCGGCGGTGTTCCAGAAGCTCTTCCTTGGCGGAGCACTTGGCTAGCACGGTTGGCCTTCCCGGCTCAACAAAGCCGGTTCTGGTGATCTCGACATCAGTGTTTTGAGGATCATCCGTCCTGGCCGGGCTAGGAACTTCCGGGTTTTCTGAGCCATCAACAGCTCGCTCAACAGGCGGGTCAGCAATTAGAGTTGGTATATCTTGAGTTGGTTCAGGTGGCGGCTCATGAGTTGATCATTCAGGTGCGGCTGTTCGAAGTACTGGCTCGGTCACAACCGTGTCTTTAGCCGGCTTGTTCTTCTTGACCCTTTTGTTGGGCTTGTCTTGTCCACTGCGCAAAATCAAAAGGTGAGTGCAAAAGCAATGAATTGAAATGAATATAGGATAAGCAGGTTATCATTACCCTAGTGTGGTCTTGAAAGCCGGTAGATTGGACTGCATTGAGTCGCCGGAGGAAGGGGAAGTTTCCTGATAATCCGAGTTAGAAGAATTGAGTGGTTGACGAGTGAGACCTACCAAAGGATAAAAGAGATTTAAATCAGAGGTGACCTTGTTCCAGTGCTTCTTTGGGGTGTTTGGCAAGCCGGAGGAGAGTTCCACATCCTTGTTGGTTCGGGTCTGCCTCCGGCTCTCATGAATATGTCGCTTCAAAAGAAATTGAGGATCTTGATAAGCTAAGGGATGTGAAAATCTTACTTTCTGGGTTACTCTACGGATTTTCTGTCTTGGCAAAGGCTCGGAGTCGGAGGAAATGATAGTTACCTCTTCAGCCTTGTTACGGCTTGCTCCTGTGTCCTCCTGCTGATAATCAGTGTCAATAAGATGGTTAAAAAAGGAGCCAAGAGAGTCAAGGGATACATCCGACTCAGAAGAATCTTCTAGCCGAAGCAAGTCAAAGGCGGTGGCTAGTGGCTTTCTTGCCCTTCTTCTTGGCAGCCTCTTTCCTGGCGGCTTTCTTCTCCTTCCTGACTTTCTTGGCAGCCTCATGGTCATATTTGACCTTCCAGAATTTATCACCCGCGTGTGAGAGTTAGCAGAGGTATGAGTATGGGTGAAACATCGAAAACTCAAAGTAATTTGTTCATATGGGTGGGTCACCTTTGGAGTCGGGTTAGCTTCGCAGAAGGGGGCTAGGCTCACCTTACCACAATCTGCTAGGCTCTCATTCAAAAGGGACTTCGTTGTATCATTGATGACATCTTCAGGTAAGTCTTCAGGGCTGTGCCACAGAGGGTCATCCTTTTTGCCTGTGTAGGAGCACATCAAGCCAGGGTGGCGGCTCAATGGAATGACCCACCAGGCGAGCCAAACCCAGACTAAGTCGATGCCAGTTAACCCATTCCCCAGAAGGGCTTTGATCTTAGCTAAGGAGGGGGCAAGTGTTTCGCGTTCGGCGGTTGTAATTTTGTCAGGAAGCTGGTGGTTGGGCCCAAGACATAGAGCACGAAAACCGGGCAGAGGGTTCTCACCAGCCGGAGAGGTGTCTTGGCAGTAAAACCATGTCTGATTCCAGTCTTTGGGATGACTCGCGGATTGGCATAAGGAAATATTACGTCCCTACGATGCTGGATCGAGACACCACCAAGTTCTAAGCTCTGGCCATTGGCGCACTCATTCTGGCGGTTCAAGTAGAATAGCTCTCTGAAGAGTAAAATGTTGGGTTCTTCTCCAAGATATACTTCACTGAGTACTTGGAAGTTGCAGATGTTAGACACGGAATTGGGTCCGATGTCTTGTGGGCGAAGGTCAAAGAAGTGCAACACATCTCTGAAGAACTTTGAGCCGGGTGGAGAGAAACCCCGGTTCATGTGATCCGTGAAAACAATAACCTCTCCTGTTTTGGGCTGAGGAAATTCCTCCTCCGGGTTAGGAGCACGGTAGGACATGATTTCCTTCTTCGGCGGATAGCCAGTCTTCACAAAGTCGTCAAGTGTGCTGTCTGTGACAATGGATTTGACCCAGTTGCAGGAAGTGGGTGCTTTCGGTGCCATTGTGATGAAATCCTAAAAAAGAGTAAAAGATACCGGTTCAAATTTAAGCCGGAGAAAACATTACAGTGCATATTCAAGATGGCGCCTTATGAAGGGGCCTAATGGTATAAGGATAATTATGTCAAGATTATTTAAGCCGCCATAGGCTCTATAAGCCGCTAAAATTGTTTAAACCGCCATGGGTGGTCAAGGTTATCAATTGAGCATTGCCTCTTCAAAGCCGGTGATAAGAGTCGCCATGGCTAGATGGATCTAACAAATACAAATTTTTGCCTAAGTGTTGCATAAACAAGTTTCATAAACTGTAGCTATTATTTTGGATCAAATGGCTGTTCAGAAAAGAAAAATTTATATACCTAAAAACATGGTATAGAGGAGTTCATGTGTTCTAATGAGGATTCTTTACAAAGAAAGAGGATCTGCTTGTGCCTAAAATGGATGCAGAACAACTACCGCATGAGATCTATGCTATTGTTGGATCAAAAGAAGCCACGACAGAAGAAACACGAAGAACTGAGATGAACTACGAACTGTACAAGGAACTCGCTAACCCTAGCATGTATCTAAGATGCATAAAGGGGAAAACTTACAGCGGTAGATCTGTTGTGGAGGGGCGCCGCCGTTCTCTGGATGGATTCAGGTTGATGTAGCGGCCAAAGTCGACGGAGACGAAGGTGCGCTGCAGCGGCGGCGAAGCTCGAGCGACGGTAGGGGCAAGAGGAAGAAGACGAAGAAAGGGAAGAATGAAGAAAGACCTGGTCGGGTCTATTTATAAGGAAGGACCATTGAAGAGCGCAAAAAACAAGGAGGCCGAAAACATAAGTTATCCAACTACAAGGACGCCTCGATTTTCGAGATGGTCATCAAGATAAAGATCCGTTGGGATACATTGAACAAAACATGCATTTATGGCAGGTGACATCATGGCGGGTTACCGCAAATCCAGAGGATGACGTCATGGCGGGTTACGAAGAATTTCATAAGTAAAGAGCAGAAGATTTTTTCTTAAGTATTGAATATTGACATGAACTAGTCCAAATCAATCTGGGGCCTAATGTTGGGGATATAACTATTGGTATGACCCGCCCAGGAGGGGTCGGGTTATACCTACAAGTATTCTTGAAGCCCAATACCAAGGTTGAAGATGGTGGTTCAGTTAAGGGCCCAAAGCCCAGAGGCGACTTAAGGCCCGTAGTGATAAACTGCCATATGTATGTGACTTGTATTGTAAGGCAAGAATAGTTAAGAGACCGAGCTGGATACTATTTATGAGCCAGCCGGGACTCTGTGAGCCGCTGGGCAACAATCTCTGTATATAAAGGGACGACCCAGTGGCGGTTCAGGGCAAGTAACATCAGATCGAGAGCTAGGTCAAGTGATTCTGCTCCCTAGTTATCGAGTCATAAGCAATCCCACTCAAAACTGGATCGTAGGCTTTTACCTTCACTGTAAGAGGCCAAACCAGTATAAACCTCATGTCATTTTTCCCGATTAACCCCTTTAAGCTTCCTAGTTGCGATGGCTCCATGACTAAGTCCTCTTACTAGGACATCTGACGTGACAATTCCACGACTGTAATGGTGTGTCCGAACATCGTAATCGTACTTTATTAGATATGGTGTGTTCTATGATGTCTCTTACCAATTTGCCTTTATTGTTTTGGGGTTATGCATTAGAGACGGCCGCATTCACGTAAGATAGGGCACCATCTAAATCCGCTGAGACGACACCGTATGAACTATGGTTTGGCAATAAACCTAAGCCATCATTTATTAAAGTTTGGGGATGCGATGCTTATGTCAAAAGGCTTCAACCAGATAAGCTCGAACCAAAGCGAAGAAGTGTGTCTTCATAGGATACCCTAAAGAAACTATTGGGTATACCTTCTACCACAGATCCGAAGGCAAGATCTTTGTTGCCAAGAATGGGTCCTTTCTAGAGAACGAGTTTCTCTCGAAAGAAGTGAATGGGAGGAAAGTAGAGCTTGATGAGGTAGTTGTAACTTCTCTCAAACTGGAAAGTAGCACATCAGAGAAAACCGTTCTTGTGATGCCTGCCCCAACCAAAGAGGAATCTAATGATGATGATCATGAAACTTCAGATCAAGTTACTACTGAACCTCGTAGGTCGACCAGAACACATACCGCACCAGAGTGGTATGGTAATCCTGTCCTGGAAGTCATGTTGTTAGACAACGGCGAACCTATGAACTATGAAGAAGCTATGATGAGCCCAGATTCCAACAAATGGCTTGAGGCCATGAAATCTGAGATAGTATCCATCTATGAGAATGATAACCCACAAGTATAGGGGATCACAACAGTTTTCCTGGGTAGATTATTCAACCCAAATTTATGGATTCGACACAAGGGGAGCCAAAGAATATTTGTAGTTAGCAGTTGAGTTGTCAATTCAACCACACCTGGAGATTAGATATCTGTAGCAAAGTGATCAGTAGCATAGTAATATGGTAGTTTTGATAGTCGTGGTAACAGTAGAAATAGTAACGGTAACAACAATAACAGTATTGTAGCAGTTGTGACAGTAGCAACGGCAGTAGTAACTTAGGAAGAGCAATATGTGGGAAATTTTTAGGCATTGGATCGGTGCATTCGTTGGATGATATTCATCATATAACAGTCATAACCTAGGTCGATACAGAACTAGCTCCAGTTCATAAATATAAAGTAGGCATGTATTCCATAAATAGTCATACGTGCTTATGGAAAGAACTTGTATGACATCTTTTGTCCTACCCTCCTGTGGCAGCGGGGTCCATAAGGAAACTAGGGGATATTAAGGCCAACTTTTAATAGAGAACCGGAACAAAGAATGAACACATAGTGAATACATGAACTCCTCAAACTACGGCCATCACCGAAAAGTATCCCAATTACTATCACCCTGGGGTTTATGGATCATAACACGTAATAGGTGAATATGACTTGCAAGATCGGATCTAGAACATAGATATAATGGTGAAAATATGAACAGTTCAGATCAGAAATCATGGCACTCAGGACCTAGTGATAAGCATTAAGCATGGCAAAGTCATAACAACATCAATCTCATAACATAGTGGATACTAGGGATCAAGCCCTAACAAAACTAACTCGCTTACATGATGAATCTCATCCAACTCCTCACCGACTAGCGAGCCTATGAAGGAATTACACACTCTCAGTGGGGAGCATCACGAAATTGGTGATGAAGGAGGGTGGTGATGACGAAGACCGAAGATTCCCCTCTACGGAGCCCCGAACGGGCTCCAGATCTGGCCTCCCGATGAAGAACAGTAGGTGGCGGCGGCTCCGTATCGTGAAACGTGATGAAACTTTTTCCCCTATTTTTTACTCCGAAAATAGGTATTTATGGAGTTGGAATTAGGGTTTGCGGGGCCACGAGGTGGGCACAATCCACCAGGGCGCGCCTGGAGGGGGTGGCGCACCCTAGTGTATCGTGCTTAACCAGGGCACCCCTCCGGTGGTTCTTGGTCCCAATATTTTTTATCTATTTTGAAATAATTCTCCAAAAAGTTTTGTTCCAATATGAGAACTTTTATTTTTGCACAAAAACAACACCATGGTAGTTCTGCTGAAAACAGCGTCAGTCCGGGTTAGTTTCATTCAAATCATGCAAATTAGAGTCCGAAACAAGAGCAAAAGCATTAGGAAAAGTGGATACGACGGAGACGTATCAACTCCCCCAAGCTAAAACCTTTGCTTGTACTCAAGCAATTCAGTTGATAAACTGAAAGTGAAAAAGGAAAACTTTTACGAACTCTTTTGTTCTTGTTTACATAAATAAGCTTAAGTAGCACCCAGGTTTTCAGCAAAGATCATGACTAACCATGTCAAAAATAACTCTTAGAAATTATATTAACTCATATCAATGGCATAATCAACTAGAGAGCCATAATAAGATATGTCAAATGCCAACACTTTGTCAAAACAATCATGATATAATATGGCGACAGTGGTATCTCGCTAGCCCTTTCTGAGACTGCAAAACATAAATGCAGAGCACCCCCAAAGTTCAAGCAGCGACTAAACATGTAATTCATGGTAGAAAAGATCCAGTCATGATGCACCCAACATTAACTATACACAATGCGTGAGGATGACAATAGTGCTCTTAGATCTGGCGCTTATTTGAGAAGGTGATTACTCAACATAAAATTAAATAGAGATAAATACAATAGTGCTCGCAAAGGGAAGAAGGGATTTGCAGATGTGCTAGAGCTCAAAGCTTTAAAATAGAGATAAATATAATTTTTGGAGGTGCACCCTTCCTGTCAACATTACGACCAAGAGTTATCAATATCTTCCATGCTAAACACATTAGCGACGGTTCCCAAGCCATAAAAGTAAAGGTTTACTCCCCCTCCACCAACAAACACAGTGCTCCACGGCTAGCCGAATCCACGGGTACCGTCCATACCAACAACAGTCCTGGGGGAGTTTTGTTTAATTATTTGCAATTTTTGATTTCGGGACTGGGCATCCCTATTACTGATGTTGCTTGAACTACGTCGTTATTTTCCCAAAGAGGAAGGGATGATGCAGCACAACTACGGTAGGTATTTCCCTCAGTTATGAAACCGAGGTTATCAATCTAATAGGAGAACCAAGCAACACTATGTAAATGGTACCTGCACACAAAGAACAAATACTTGCAACCCGACACTTATGAGGGCTTGTCAATCCCTATGGGTAACGACGTAGGAAATTGTCAAGTTGACGGGATAAATTTGTGATAGATTGGATAAATAGATCTCGATAAAACCTACTAGCTCTTCTGTAAGGGAATATTTATCCCTTAGTAGTTTTGGTGATTGATGACAATACGTTTGCGGACTAATTGTGTGCACTGAGCATTTCAGGTGATCTAATATAAGGGCATATGCGATTGTTACCCCTCGAGGGCTTCACTTTAGACGGATTATTCTCCTTCGTTTCTTTTCGGTTGAATTGAGTCATAGGGTTAACCGTACTATCAAGAGGGGATCCGTTTCGGAAGAGTATGGGTGGAATCATCACGTTCACATTCTCCTTGCACCCACGCTTTCTTCCCGCTTAGTTGGAATTTCCGTGTTGTGCAAAACAAGGGGTGCCTTGTGCTAAGCGGTAGTACCATGGCCAGGGCGGTAGTACCGCCCACCCGTAGTAGTATCGCTTGTTAGTGCCGCTGGTACTACCGCCCCTGTTGTGGTCTCGATTTTTTGTGTTGGGTTTTCATAAAAGACCACACAGGGGGCAGTAGTAGGGACGGCAGTAGGGCGCGGTAGTACCGCTTCTCGGCGGTAGTACTGCTCCTACTTCCGCTCCACTACCGCTCAACTCGCTGCCCTTCCCTGTTTTCTAGCGGCTGTAGGAAACGGTAGTACCGCCCTAGTGCGTGTACTTCCTCTCCCTCAGTCCCGGTTGCCCTTTTGCCTGCTTGCCATAGTGGTAGTACCGTTGTGGCTGTGGTACTACCGCTCCAGCAACGTTAGTACCACCCAGATGCGGGCTGCGGGCTGCATAATGGTTGGATGTGTCCCCCCACTATATAAAGGGGTCTTCTTCTCCAAGAAGACTCACCTCTTCCATCCCCAAACTCCATTGTTGCTCCAAGCTCTATTTTCACCCGATCTCTCTCCCTAGCCAATCAAACTTGTTGATTCTCTAGGGATTGGTTGAGAAGGCCCCGATCTACACTTCCACCAAGAGAAATTTGGTTCCCCCCCACTAATCCCTTGCGGATCTTGTTACTCTTGGGTGTTTGAGCACCCTAGATGGTTGAGGTCACCACGGAGCCATAGTCCATTGTGGTGAAGCTTCCTGGTGTCGTTGGGAGCCTCCAATTAAGTTGTGGAGATTGCCCCAACCTTGTTTGTAAAGGTTCGGTCGCCGCCTCCAAGGGAACCAGTAGTGGAATCACGGCATCTCGCATTGTGTGAGGGCGTGAGGAGAATACGGTGGCCCTAGTGGCTCCTGGGGGAGCATTGTTCCTCCACACCGCTCCAACGGAGACGTACTTCCCCTCAAAGGGAAGGAACTTCGGTAACACATCCTCGTCTTCATCAGTTCCACTCTTGGTTATCTCTTACCTTTACTTGTGCAAGATATATTGTGGTCTATCCCTTGCTTGCTTGTGTGCTTATTGTTGTTGCATCATATAGGTTGCTCACCTAGTTGCATATCTAGACAACCTACTTTGATGCAAAGTTTAATTTGGTAAAGAAAAGCTAAAGATTATTAGTTGCCTATTCACCCCCCCTCTAGTCAACTATATCGATCCTTTCATCTTCCACTGCCACCCCTGTTAGGTTTAGCAATTATTTCCTTTTTGCCATTTGTAGATCCGAAAACATAGCTGTGATCTTGTGAAAATTGTTTGTCCCATACTTAGCAAAATTTTAACAAAGGTTGGATCCATTCGGGCGACTTAGTAATGAATCTGTAACCCGCCAACACCAGGCCAGCATAACAATGAACTTATAACCCTCTTAATCAGAGCGGTTTATAATTTTTTGCCATGATTCACCATAACGATTAGTCTTATATCCATAACCGGCTCGCTGCTGCTGAAAATATGATTGCAATCATTTAAGCAGCTTATCACAGTAATTTTAACCCGTCGTATCCTTATCCTTTGATCACATCTTGTCATTTTGGCTCATCATGACTAAGACACCCACCTCTTGTGACTGGATTGCCTCCAGAGTCACAGGGAGCTCACTTAATGATTATGTGACCATGGGGGTTTTACCCGCCAAGGAGGTCATCAACTGGCGGGTTTCAGGCTCCGAATGCCCCCCTCAGCCCCAAGAGGGGAAAATTGTGGTTTTCACAGACCACCTCCTTCATGGCTTCTCACCGCCCGGCTCAAAATTCTTCCGGGATGTTCTACATTTCTATAATCTTCATCCACAAGACATTGGTCCGAACTCTGTTTCCAACATATGCAACTTTCAAGTGTTTTGTGAAGTATACCATAGGGAAGAGCCCTCTGTCGATCTGTTCAGAGACTGCTTTTATATCAACCGCCAGAATGAAATGTCAGATGGGCCCAGTCTTGAACTTGGAGGTGTTTCCATCCAAAGACGAAGAGACATAACCTTCCCTTCAGCCGCCCTGCCCAGTCATCCCAAAGACTGGAATTATACCTAGTTCTATTGTAGAGACACTTCCCCAGCTGGAGAGAACCCCTTGCCGGGTTTCCATCCCTTCTGGCTCAACACCACTGGCAACTTCCGGGCCGATTGGCTGCTGCAGAGCATGCTCCCTTTGCGTCTACTTTTTCAAAAGTAAGGGCCTTGATTGCCAATGATTTAATTGGAGTCGATCTGGTCTGCTGCTAGGTCGCATGGAGGATTTTGCCACTAAGTCGGCGCCCCGGTTTAATGTGTGAGTATACACTACAAGAAATATGTCAACTAGTGACCTTCTATCAGTGACCCTGGAAGAATTGGTCATAGATCTATGACCATTTGAGACTAATTTGTCAAAAGTTGTTCGGGGGGCTCCAAACCCTAAACTATAACGACCATTTTGGTCAGAAAGGTCGTAATTTCCTTACACAAAATGGTCATAAGGCAGATAGCACTGTTCGCTGCCTTATTTCTAGCTGATCATGACCAATATAGATGGTCATAGCCTTGTAAATTGTGGTGGGTTGCTATGACTAGGCGCCACCTCATTAGTTTTGCCTATGTGTCATGTCCATGTGTCAATTTTTGCCATAGCTTGTGAAGCAACCTATATTTATGTCATTCCCAAAATTCCCAAAAAAATCTCATAAACTCTTTGGGTCATATCTTCATCAAATATGTAAAAAACATTCCTTGCCTAGTTCAAAAATAATTCAAAAATATTCATTTTCCTATTCTGTTCATAACAACACTTTGTGAAGGAAGTGCTATTTATATATTCTTGATTGCCCTCAAAATTTTTGGGCACTATTTCCTATCCAAATCATTGCCTCATGAACAAATTCAGCTCCATTTGCCTAGTAAATCTTCCTCGGCAAATTTCCAAAGTTTTTGTCCTCCTAGAACCTTTTTGAAAGAAGTACTAGCTATGCATATCCTAATGAGTTGAATTTTTGCCACATATTCTATATGCCTATATAACTTACCTACACAAAATTTGAGCTCAATTCAATTAGCCAGTTTCTCTCATTAATTTTTCGAAGTTTCTATCCAGAGAAGAGCATTGTGAAGGAAGTTCTATTTATATATTCTTGGTTGCCCTCAAAAAAATTGGGCACTCTTTCCTATCCAAATCATTGCCTCATGACAAAATTCAGCTCCATTTGCCCAATAAATCTTCCTCGGCAAATTTCCAAAGTTTTTGTCCACCTAGAACCTTTGTGAAAGAAGTACTAGATATGCATATCCTAATGAGTTGAATTTTTTCCACATATTCTATATGCCTATGTAAATTACCTACACCAAATTTGAGCTCATTTCATTTAGCCAATTTCTCTCACTAATTTTCTGAAGTTTCTGTCCAGAGAAGAGCATTGTGAAGGAAGTACCACTTTGGCATGTCCAAATGGTATCCATTTTCTACAGTGCTTTCCTATGCCCAAATAACCATCCTCCACCATATTTCAGCTCAATCCATTCATTATTTTGAGCCCAGCTTCAACATTCGTATTTATGTCCAGTGTGGTACTTTGCAAAGGAAGTACCACCTAGGATCCTCCTTTTGAGCTGAAAATTTGTGAAGACATTCTTCTTAGTATATGATCATCCTCAGCCAAAACTCACGCCCATTGACCATGTGCATTTCCCGTACCGCTAATCAAACACTTGGCTGCTAATTCATCTTTGAGCATAGTTCGGTTTCCTCATGAGAATGTTATGTTGTAATTTTCTTCCTAGCACCTACCTAGGGAGTGCCCAACCCACTAGACATGCCTAGGCCGCCCAGAACGCATGGCAACGCCAGGTCACGCAGTGACCACGCGGCGGGCATGCGAGCTTATGCGCTCTAGAGTTGGGGCCCTCGGCCACCGTCCAAACCTCGATGTCTCGCCACAAAACCATGTATTTCTTATTAAATAGATACTTATGTACCTAGAAATGATTTTTGGAAAAAATAAAGACCAAACTATGAGACAGCTGCAGTTCAAATTTGACCCGCTTCCTACTGAATCGGCAGGAATTTGCCTTTTTCACCAGGGGTGGATCAAAACTTTTGACACCCAACCATTTTGTCAATTGTGCATTAAATATGGCCTAGTATTTTATAAAATTGATTTGGTCCAATTTTGCAACAAATATATGGTAGGTCCTTCACAAAAAAAATCATTTTGGGCACTCGGAAAATGGAAAATGGCTCTTTTATGCAATGGAAGTGAAAACTTCCTTAGGAAACATTGTTTGCCATTCCAATATGCACCCTTGTGCATGATATGAGATCATTTGAACAAACTATGTCATGAATGTGGCCATAAGATTGATCATTTGGCTTGAAAGCCATGAATCCTCACACATGATAGCTCATTTCTGAGAACACTTTTTTAAAATAATTACCGTATTCCAATTTTATTATTTTTCCTGGTAACTACGTCGTATATAATGACACAATGCGAAGGTTTTCCAATTTTTTTTATTTTTTCACGCCCATTTCAAAATACGGTCAAAACGGCGGGCATGACCGTTCCTCGCTAGTGGTTGAATTTTGAAAAACTTTTGGTGTTTCTGTGATAAAATAGATACTTATGTACCTATAAATGATTTTTGGAAAAAATAAAGAGCAAACTATGAGGCAGCCGCAGTTCAAATTTGACCCGCTTCCTACTAAATCAGCGGGAATTTGTCTTTTTCACCAGAGGTGGAAACATTTTTTTTACACCCAACCATTTTGTCAATTGTGCATTAAATATGGCCTAGTATTTTATAAAATTGATTTGGTCCATTTTTGCAACAATTATTTGGTAGTTCCTTCACAAAAAACCTCATTTCGGGCACTCGGAAAATGGAAAATGAATTTTCCGTGCAAAGAAAATGAAAAATCCCTTAGGCAACATTGTTTGGAATTCCAAGATGCACCATTGTGCACAATATGAGATCATTTTAACAAACTATGCCATGAATGTGGCCATAAGATTGATCATTTGGCTTGAAAGCCATGAATCTTCACGCATGATAGCTCATTTCTGAGAACACTTTTTTAAAATAATTGTTGTATTACAAGTTTATTATTTTTCTTGGAAACTTGGTCACATATGATGACACAATGTGAAGGTTTTCCAATTTTTTGATTTGTTTTTGAATTTTTTATGCCCGTTTCAATGTGCAGTCAAAACGGTGGGCTTGACCGTTCCTATCTAGTTGTTGAATCTTGGAAACATTTTGATGTTTCTATGATTAAATAGATAGTTATGTACCTCGAAATGATTTTAGGAAAAAATAAAGAGCAAACTATGAGGCAGTGCTACGTCTTGAGCTTGTGTTGGTTTTCCTTGAAGAGGAAAGGGTGATGCAGCAAAGTAGCGTAAGTATTTCCCTCAGTTTTTGAGAACCAAGGTATCAATCCAGTAGGAGGTTCCTCAGAAGTCCCACGCACCTACACAAACAAACAAGAACCTAGCAACCAACGCAATAAAGGGGCTGTCAATCCGTTCACGACCACTCGTGGAAGTGAGATCTGATAGAGATAATATTATAAGATAAATATATTTTTGGTATTTTATGATATAGATTGGAAAAGTAAAGATGCAAATTAAAGTAGATGGTAAACATATGTGATAAATGATAGACCCGGGGCCATAGGTTTCACTAGTGGCTTCTCTCAAGATAGCATAAGTATTACGGTGGGTGAACAAATTACTGTCGAGCAATTGATAGAAAAGCGCATAGTTATGAAATTATCTAGGCATGATCATGTATATAGGCATCACGTCCGTGACAAGTATACCGACTCCTGCCTGCATCTACTGCTATTACTCCACACATCAACCGCTATCCAGCATGCATCTAGAGTATTAAATTCATAAAGAATAGAGTAACGCATTAAGAAAGATGACATGAAGTAGAGGGATAAACTCATGTGTTATGATATAAACCCCATCTTTTTATCCTCGATGGCAACAATACAATACGTGCCTTGCTGCCCCTGCTGTCACTAGGAAAGGACACCGCAAGATTGAACCCAAAGCTAAGCACTTCTCCCATTGCAAGATAGATCAATCTAGTAGGCCAAACCAAACAGATAATTTGAAGACACTTGCAAAGATAACTTAATCACACATAAAAAATTCAGAGGAGATTCAAATATTTCTCATAGATAATCTTGATCATAAACCCACAATTCATCGGATCTCGACAAACACACTGCAAAAAGAGTTACATCAAATAGATCTCCAAGAAGATCGAGGAGAACTTTGCATTGAGATTCAAAGAGAGAGAAAAAGCCATCTAGCTAATAACTATGAACCCGAAGGTTTGTGGTAAACTACCACAACTCATCGGAAGGGCCTTGGAGATGATGTAGAGGCCCTCCATGGTCGATTCTCCCTCCAGCGGAGCGCGGACGAAGACTCCAAGATGGGATCTCGTGGACACAGAAGGTTATGGCGGTGGAAATAGTTTTTCGTGGTGCTCCTCGATGGTTTCAGGGTACGTGGGTATATATAGGAGGAAGAAGTAGGTCGGTGGATGCTCGAGGGGCCCACCAGGGTGGGGGGCGTGCCCACCTGTAGGGGGCGTGCCGGGCACCCTCATGGCCGCCTCCTCTGTTGCTTGACGTCCACTCCAAGTCCCGTGGATCACGTTTGTTCCAAAAAGATCGCTCCCCAAGGTTTCATTCCGTTTGGACTCCGTTTGATATTCCTTTTATTCGAAACACTGAAATAGGCAAAAAAACAGCAATTCGGGCTGGGCCTCCGGTTAGTAGGTTAGTCCCAAAAATGATATAAAAGTGTAAAGTAAAGCCCATAAACATCCAAAACTGGTAATATAATAGCATGGAACAATCAAAAATTATAGATATGTTGGAGACGTATCAAGCATCCCCAAGCTTAATTCCCGCTCGTCCTCGAGTAGGTAAATGATAAAAACAGAATTTTTGATGTGGAATGCTACCTAGCATAATTCTCAATGTAATTTTCTTTATTGTGGCATGAATGTTCAGATCCAAATGATTCAAAATATAAGTTCATATTGACATAAGAAATAGTAATACTTCAAGCATACTAACTAAGCAATCATGTCTTCTCAAAATAACATGGCTAAAGAAAGTTCATCCCTACAAAATCATATAGTTTGGTCATGCTTCCATTTTCATCACACAAGAATGCTCTCATCTTGCACACCCCCGATGACAAGCCAAGCAATTGTTTCATACTTTAGTAATCTCAAACTTTTTTCAACTTTCACGCAATACATGAGCGTGAGCCATGGATATAGCACTATGGGTGGAATAGAATATGATGATGGAGGTTGTATGGAGAAGACAAAAAGGAAGAAAGTCTCATGTTAACAAGGCTAATCAACGGGCTATGGAGATGCCCATCAATTGATTTCAACATGAGGAATAGGGATTGCCATGCAATGGATGCACTAGAGCTATAAATGTATAAAAGCTCAACAAAAGAAACTGAGTGGGTGTGCATCCAACTTGCTTAGCTCACGAAGACCTAGGGCATTTGAGGAAGCCCATCGTAGGAATATACAAGCCAAGTTCTATAATGAAAAATTCCCACTAGTATATGAAAGTGACAACATAAAAGACTTTCTATATGAAGAACATGGTGCCACTTTGAAGCACAACTGTGGAAAAGGAAAGTAACATTGCCCCCTTTTTTGGGCCTTTCTTTTTTTCTTTTTGGCCTTTTTTTATTTGGGGACAATGCTCTAATAATGATGATCATCACACTTCTATTTATTTACAACTCATGAATTACAACTCAAAACTAGAACAAGATATGACTCTATATGAATGCCTCCAGCAGTGTACCGAGATGGGCAATGAATCAAGAGTGACATGTATGAAAAATTATGCATGGTGGCTTTGCAAAAAATACGATGTCAACTACATGATCATGCAAGGCAATATGACAATGATGATGTGTGTCATGATGATGAACGGACGGTGGAAAGTTGCATGGCAATATATCTCGGAATGGCTATGGAAATGTTGTAATAGGTAGGTATGGTGGCTGTTTTGAGGAAGATATAGGGTGGTTTATGTGTGATAGAGCGTATCGTATCATGGGGTTTGTGTGCACCGGCGAAGTTTGCACCAACTCTCAAGGTGAGAAAGGGAAATGCACGGTACCGAAGAGGCTAGCAATGATGGAAGAGTAAGAGTGCGTATAATCCATGGACTCAACATTAGTCATAAAGAACTCATATACTTATTGCAAAAATCTACAAGTCATCAAAAACCAAGCACTACGCGCATGCTCCTAGGGGGATAGATTGGTAGGAAAAGACCATCGCTCATCCCCGACCGCCACTCATAAGGATGACAATCTAAGAACACCTCATATTTCAAATTTGTTACACAACAGTTACCATACGTGCATGCTACGGGACTTGCCAACTTCAAAACAAGCATTCTTTAAATTCATAATTACCCAACTAGCATGACTCTAATATCACCACCTCCATATCTCAAACAATTATCAAGTATGAAATTGATCATAGCATCCAATTCACTTCCTATGATAGTTTTTATTATACCCAACTTGGATGCCCATCATTCTAGGACCAATTTTATAACCATAGCAAATACCATGATGTTATAAGAGACTCTCAAAATAATATAAGTGAAGCATGAGAGAATAACAATTTCTTCAAAATTAAGCCACCGTCGTGCTCTAAAAGATATAAGTGAAGTACTAGAGCAAAACTATCTAGCTCAAAAGATATAAGTGAAGCACATAGAGTATTCTAATAAATTCCAATCAAGTGGGCTTCTCCCAAAAGGTGTGTGCAGCAAGGATGATTGTGTTAAACTAAAAAGCAAAGACTAATATCATACAAGACGCTCCAAGCAAAACACATATCATGTGGCGAATAAAAGTATAGCTCCAAGTAAAGTTACCGATAGACGAAGACGAAAGAGGGGATGCCTTCCGGGGCATCCCCGAGCTTAGGATTTTGTTTATCCTTGAATATATTGGGGTGACATGGGAATCCCCAAGCTTGGGCTCTTTCCACTCCTTATTCCATAGTCCATCAAAGCTTTACCCAAAACTTGAAAAACTTCACAACACAAAACTCAACAGGAAATCTCATAAGCTCCGTTAGTGCAAGAAAGAAAAACCACCACATAAGGTACTGTAATGAACTCATTGTTTATTTATATTGGTGTTAAACCTGCTGTATTCCAACTTATTTATGGTTCATATCCTACATACTAGCCATAGGTGCATCAAAATAAGCAAACAACACACGGAAAACAGAATCTGTCAAAAACAGAACAGTCTGTAGCAATCTGTAACTCTCGAATACTTATGGAACTCTAAAAATCCTACAAAAATAGGAAGTCCTGGGAAATTTGTCTATTGATCTACAGAAAAAAGAATCAACGCAAAATCACATTTCTGTGAATTACTAAAATTATTTTCATGCTCGCAAAGTTTCTGTTTTTCAGCAGAATCAAATTAACTATCACCATAGGTTATCCTATAGGTTCTACTTGGCACAGACACTAATTAAAACATGAAAATACATCTAAACAGAAGCTAGATGAAATATGTATTACTAAACAGAAGCAAAAACAAAAAACAAAAATAAAATTGGGTTGCCTCCCAACTAGCGCTATTGTTTAACGCCCCAAGCTAGGCATAAAAGCGAGGATAGATCTAAGTAGTACCATCTTTGGCACTCAATTCATAAGTAGCTCGCATGATAGATTCATAAGGTAATTTGACTTTCTTTCTTGGAAAGTGCTCCATGCCTTTCCTTAATGGAAATTGGAATCTAATATTCCCTTCCTTCATATCAATAATTGCACCAGTCGTTCTAAGGAAATGTCTACCAAGAATAATAGGACAAGAAAGATTGCAATCTATGTCAAGAATGATAAAATCTACGGGCACATAATTCCTATTTGCAACAATAAGAACATCATTGATCCTTCCCATAGGTTTCTTAATGATGGAATCTGCAAGGTGCAAATTTAAAGAGCAATCATCAAGATCATGGAAACCTAGAATATCACATAAAGTTTTCAGAATTGTGGAAACACTGGCACCCAAATCACACAAAACATAGCACTCATGATCTTTAATTTTAATTTTTATAGTAGGTTCCCACTCATCATAAAGTTTTCTAGATATAGAAACTTCCAAATTAAGTTTTTCATCATAATATTGCATCAAGGCATCAACAAATGTTTGGTAAAAGCTTTATTTTGACTATAAGCATGAGGAGAATTCAACACGGATTGCAACAAGAAAATACAATCTACTAAAGAACAATTATCATAATTAAATTCCTTGAAATCCAAGATAGTGGGTTCAATGATATTTAAAGTCTTGACCTCTCCAATCCCACTTTTACCAAATTTAGCATCAAGATCTAAAAACTCTGAATCATTGGGACGCCTTTTAACTAAAGTTGACTCATCTCCAGTCCCATCAATATTAAGATTCATATTGCAAAAAAAATATTTAATAGGGGACACATCAATAACTTTTAGATCTTCATCATTATTTCCCCTAACCCTTCTGGTTTAGCAGCCATCTTATTGACCAAGGTGGACTGCTTATCAAAAATTTGGGCTATTGATTTTTCAAGACGAGTAATTTGGGAGTTCAAACCATAAAATTCCTTAGACATATCATCAAGCTCTTTGTTCATATACTCCATAAAGCTTTTTTGTTCTTTAAGATCTTTTCTAAAGAAACTATTATGCTCAAATTGTAAAGTCATAAAACTTCTAATGTTCAATTCAATCTCTTCCAACCTTCTAAGATGAAGGTCGGTGTTCTTAGGCAAAGCCATGAGGGCAAACAGGCACACAAGAAGACAAGCGAAAGAGAGAGGAGATTGGGAAAGAGAGGGCGAATAAAACGGCAAGGGTGAAGTGGGGGAGAGGAAAACGAGAGGCAAATGGCAATAATGTAATGCGAGGGAGATGAGTTTGTGATGGGTACTTGGTATGTCTTGGCTTGAGCGAAGACCTCCCCCTCAACGGTGCCAGAATTCCTTCTTGCTACGTCTTCAGCTTGCGTTGGTTTTCCTTGAAGAGGAAAGGGTGATGCAGCAAAGTAGCGTAAGTATTTCCCTCAAATTTTGAGAACCAAGGTATCAATCCAGTAGGAGGCTCCTCAGAAGTCCCACGCACCTACACAAACAAACAAGAACCTCACAACCAACGCAATAAAGGGGTTGTCAATCCCTTCACGGCCACTTGCGAAAGTGAGATCTGATAGAGATAATATGATAAGATAAATATATTTTTGGTATTTTATGATATAGATTGGAGAAGTAAAGATGCAAATAAAAGTAGATCGTAAACTTATATGATAAAAGATAGACCCGGGGGCCATAGGTTTCACTAGTGGCTTCTCTCAAGATAGCATAAGTATTACGGTGGGTGAACAAATTACTGTCGAGCAATTGATAGAAAAGCGCATAGTTATGAGATTATCTAGGCATTATCATGTATATAGGCATCACGTCCATGACAAGTAGACCGACTCCTGCCTGCATCTACTACTATTACTCCACACATCGACCGCTATCCAGCATGCATCTAGAGTATTAAGTTCATAAAGAACAGAGTAACGCATTAAGAAAGATGACATGAAGTAGAGGGATAAACTCATGCAATATGATATAAACCCCATCTTTTTATCCTCGATGGCAACAATACAATATGTGCCTTGCTGCCCCTGCTGTCACTGGGAAAGGGCACCGCAAGATTGAACCCCAAGCTAAGCACTTCTCCCATTGCAAGAAAGATCAATCTAGTAGGCCAAACCAAACTAATAATTCGAAGAGACATGCAAAGATAACTTAATCACACATAAAAGAATTCAGAGGAGATTCAAATATTTCTCATAGATAAACTAGATCATAAACCCACAATTCATCGGATCTCGACAAACACACCGCAAAAAGAGTTACATCGAATAGATCTCCAAGAAGATCGAGGAGAACTTTGTATTGAGATTCAAAGAGAGAGAAGAAGCCATCTAGCTAATAACTATGGACCCATGGGTCTGTGGTAAACTACTTACAACTCATTGGAAGGGCCTTAGAGATGATGTAGAGGCCCTCCATGGTCGATTCCCCCTCCAACGAAGCGCCGGCGAAGGCTCCAAGATGGGATCTCGTGGATACAGAAGGTTGCGGCGGTGGAATTAGGTTTTCTTGGGTGCTTCTGATGTTCTCGGGGTACGTGGGTATATATAGGAGGAAGAAGTAGTTCGGTGGACGCTCGAGCGGCCCACGAGGGTGGGGGGCGCCCACGTGTAGGGGGCGCGTCGGGCACCCTCGTGGCCGCCTCCTATGTTGCTTGAAGTCCACTCCAAGTCCCCTGGATCACGTTTGTTCCAAAAAGATCGCTCCCGGAGGTTTCCTTCCGTTTCGACTCCGTTTGATATTCCTTTTCTTCGAAACACTGAAATAGGCAAAAAAACAGCAATTCGGGCTGGGCCTCCGGTTAGTAGGTTAGTCCCAAAAATGATATAAAAGTGTAAAGTAATGCCCATAAACATCCAAAACGGGTAATATAATAGCATGGAACAATAAAAAATTATAGATACGTTGGAGACGTATCAGGCAACTACAGTTCAAATCCGACCCGCTTCCTACTGAATTGGCGAAAATTTGTCTTTTTCACTAGAGGTGGATCAAGGCTTTTAACGCCCAACAATTTGGTCAATTGTGAATTAAATATGGCCTAGTATTTTAGAAAAATGATTTGGTCCAATTTTGCAACAATTATTTGGTAGGTTCTTCACAAAAAAACCTCATTTGGGGCACTCGAAAAATGGAAAATGATTTTTTCGTCCAAAGAAAATGAAAATTTCCTTAGCCAACATTGTTTGCCATTCCAATATGCACCCTTGTGCACAATATGAGATCATTTGAACAAACTATGCCATGAATGTGGCCATAAGATTGATCATTTGGCTTGAAAGCCATTGATCTCCAGACATGATAGCTCGTTTCTGAGAACACTTTTTTAAAAGAATTGCTGTATTACAAGTTTATTATTTTTCCTGGTAACTTGGTCTCATATAATGACACAATGCGAAGGTTTTCCAATTTTTTGATTTTTTTTTAATTTTTTATGCCCATTTCAAAATGTGGTCAAAACAGCGGGCGTGACCGTTCCTAGATAGTGGTTGAATCTTGGAATTTTTTTTGTGTTTCTATGATTAATAGACATTAATAGACAGTCATGTACCTACAAATGATTTTTGGAAAAAATAAAGAGCAAAATATGAGGCAGCTGCATTACAAATTTACCCGCTTTTTGCTGAATCGGCGGAAATTTTTCTTTTTCATGAGAGGTGCATCGAAACTTTTGACACCTAACCACTTGGTCAATTGTGCATTATATATGGCCTAGTATTTTAGAAAATTGATTTGGTACAATTTTGCAACAAATATATGGTAAGTCCTTCACAAAAAAACTTATTTTGGGCACTCAAAAAAGGGGAAATTGTTTTTTCATGCAAAAGAAATAAAAACTCCCTTTGTCAATGTTGTTTGCCAATCTAAGATGTAAACTTGTGCAAAATATGACATCATTTGAAAAAATATTTGATAGGTCTTTCACAAACAAACTCATTTTGAGCATTGAAAAATGAAATGAAAAATTTGTATGTAATCAATCATGACCAATTTATATGGTAAAAAAATCTTCAAATTGTTTGGTGTGCTCTGATTTGTCCATAGGCATATCACGCGGATCATGCCTCAACCACCGTTGGATGCTTCTGGATCCAACGACAGCCCTCACCCCCTCACCCTCTCACCCAAACCCTAACTGACATCCCCTCCTCTCCCCCGATCCAGTCTCTCCCTCTCATCCCACAGCTGCCACCCCCAACCCTCCTCCTCCGTCTCAATCTCTCGATCCCCAACCACCCCGCTGTCGCCGCCGCCGCCGTCCTCCGTCCTCTCCCCCAACCCACGGCCACCGGCAACCCCTCCCTCCCCTTCTCTCCCACGGCCGCGGCCCCCTCTCCTCGCTCGATCCAGATCTCTCTCCCCCTCTCCCCGAGAACACACTCGCCACCGCCTGTCTCCCCCTCTCCCCGATCCAGATCGACGAAGACATCTCCCTCCGTCGCCGCCCAATCCTCCCACAAACCCAATCCCGAACCCCGAGCTGCTCTCCTCTCCCCTCATCTTGTCTGCCTACCGTGATTCCCACCCATCACCGCCGATCTCGCACCTCGCCGCCCTCTCCCCTCATCTCAGTGCCAGATGCGCCCAAGTCTCTCTCTCTCTCTTTCTCTCTCTCTCTCTCTCTCTCTCTCTCTCTCTCTCTCTCTCTCTCTCTCTCTCTCTCTCTCTCTCTGTCTCTACCTCTCATCGCCAACACCTAGGCTGGCCGATTCCGGCGGCCATCTCCACCGCGCAGCACACTCCTTGCACCGCCTAAATTCCTCATTACCGTCAACCTGCAGCCCTCCCCCGTGGCTAGGGTTTCGGTCGCGTCCAACTCCGGTCACTCCGTCTGGTCCTCTCCGACGCCCACCGGCCGCCCTGTCTCTCGGAATGCCCGTTCTTTCTCGACCTCCACCGGCAGCCGGGCCATCTCCGGTGAGCTCACCCATGGATCTCCGACTATGGTGGGTAGGGCAGGGCATGAATGGATCCCTACTGTCCTCCCTTCTCTTCTCTGTTTATGACTTCTTCCGTTTGTGATGTCTATAGGTTGCTACCATCTAGAGAAGCTGCTGCAGGTGGTCGAGGACGAGCCCTCCCCTCATGGCTGCTCCCTCCTCCCCAACGAGGCGGACGAGTCGCTGCTAGGGTTCCACGCCAAGGCTCGGCACTGCTAGGAGCCATGGGTTTTGTCAGCAATGGCAGACCAAAGTTATTCCTTGTGGACAACACAAATTCTATAGAGCTTAGTAACCATTTCATGATGAGCTCTGGTTTATGGCACTTGCAGGGACAGCACAAATTCCATCTGTTTTGTTTGTTCTTTGTTTTGGCGTTCATTACCAATTCCTGAAGATGATCTGTGTTCCTCATGGCGATTAGTCTCGGACGCTACAAGCTATTCTCTGCTGTGTGGTATATCCTGATTGGTGGCATTCTCAGTGCCAAGTTATCCTGGAAACGACACATACATTTATATGCAGTCCTCTCTTTTCTGTGTGTTAAATGATCTAAATGTGCGGACCAAATGATCTCATAGTTTAAATGCACCATAGTTTTGCATAACCTTGGTACATTTACATGCACATGCACACACATTTGACTGCTGAGTGTTTGAATTATTGGAATGTGGGGGTTGGTCTGTTTATTCCCATGTTCTTAAGTTTTATGTATTTAGACTGTAACTCTTAAGATATCACTGTACCTGTAAAGTAGACTACAAGTTACCAGCAGCTTGTAATGGCAGTCTAATTATCACTTTAATTTTCTCCCAAATGACTATATTGACACCACTGATGCCAGACCTACAAACAGTAGTTTGATGGATCTGTAGGTTTTTTTTGGCATGTGGTATTGCGATAGTTCTAGCTCACATGTTTGAAACCAGGTCTAGTTCCAACCTGATTAGGATTGGCCTTTTAGCAACATGGATTTACCAAGCTGGGATGTTGGGATAGTTGGATTCCCATTGTCTCTTGTAGCACCGAATGCTAGTATGTGTTTTACTAAAGCCATCACATAGTTAACTCACTGTGAGATGTCCACTCTTGTTTTGTTAACAAACATGAACTATTAAGTCATCTATTCCTGGTTGTTGCTTTTGTTAAATATATATGTGTGCTTTCTGTTCTTTTGCAATGTCCACAAACTATTCTGTTTTGTTAATTATATGTTTCATGAGCAACCCGAGCTTATAGTGCTGATTCTGATGATTATGTATGTTCGTAGGGATATGAAAGAGAGGTTGCAAAGGCTGCAACCGAGGAACATAAGAAGCAGACAGTGGTACTGCACCCAGCCCTCTGGTCCTGCTTGGAATCTCTGCGGCGCATGTGATCTGACTGGGTTAGGTTGGTGTCTGGTTGCAGGACAAGGTGGTGAACTCACTGTTCGAAAAGAGGCCAAAGCAGTTCGGCATCGGCGGCGTGCTACCACGCAAGAAGGACCTCCACCGGTTCGTCAAGTGGCCCAAGCTCGTGCGCATCCAGCGCTAGCGCCGCATCCTCAAGCAGCGCCTCAAGGTGCCCCTGATGCCCCGCCGGTCCATAGGCAGGTAGCCACTGCGCCTTCCTCCCTCTTCACTCGTGCCCCCTACCATTGACCTGAACAGTGGCAATTGAGCACCACCACTACTAGTATAACTTAGCTTTATTTTCTAATCGATAGGTATCTAGTACTAGTAGACTTGTGGTAGCCCAGTGATGGTGCTGTTCTTCTAGTCCCAGTTTCAGAGTTTCAGCTGTGCAAGGACTAAGTTCAGTAGTTGGCAGTTTAATCTAGTATGTGATGATGAAAGAAGGACTAAGTTCAGTACAAATATCATGTTAACTCCTTACAATTAATTTCGGATCTCTTCATTTGAGAATTTAAGCATGTTATCTACTCCATGCAGAGAAACACACATACTAGTAGAAAATAGCATGTCATAATGGATAAACGCTGGTTAGTAAGGAGTTAATTCTGGGATTTCCTGACTGCAAATCTAGGTATACGAGCTACTATAATTATGCAGTAGGAAAGAGCATGTCCTGATGCTTCAGATTAGCATGCAGTGGAATTAGTTCTAGATTCCTTGATTGCAAGTCCAAATATGTGAGCTAGTAGTCACGGTGGTGTACCTACACAGCTTTGCTGTTAACTGCTCAGACTGAATTAATTGATTGATAGCCTTGTTTTACCTACACAAGCTAGCAGCGGACTAACAATTTGTACTGAATTAATTGATGTACCTAGAGGAAATAAACAGTAAACTAGAGACCCAGATCATTGTTGGGAATGCTGGTGATTGTCGCTGTGTGAGTACAGTTTCTTATTGCCTTGTGTCAATGGACCCACTGATCTGAAGTCAGTCCTTAATGTGTGGATGGTTGTGCTGTTTTGCAGGTTGTTGGCACCAATGTGTTTGAGATGGTCTTCCTGTTGGTGCATGAGGAAGAGGAAGTGAAGTCATTGATTTGTCCACTGAGGAAGAGGAAGCGTGAGGAAGCGTGAAGTCTTTGATCTGTCCAGAGGGTATGTCCTCGGTCTGTCCCACTCTTCCTTTGCTATGTGATTGTGACCTCCATGTGTTATCTACTTATCTGGACACTTTGGTCCATATACTATTCTTGTGATTTCCCAATGCTATGTCAAGAAATGAGTCCGTAACCTTTAATAAATTCAATGTATGATTGTGATGAGAATGAATGAATGAACGATATCACACCAACTTGTTTTTGCCCTTGATCAGTATCATTTGTGGTAGCTCCTAAGCAACATGATCTTTTTCTTGCTCCGAGTTCCTAAGTGTGGTGTTGTACTTTTGTTAACTAGATGGACAGATTTTTAAATTTGGTGAACATTAGTAGCTTAGTTGCGCTTGATTGATGTCCTGCTAGCTGCTACTGTTAATTGTTACTGCCATGATGTTGACACTTTTTAGAACATGTTCTGCGCCTCAATTCTAGTAGTATTTGTTGTCAAAAGCATGATTGTATTGTGAGCCATCAAGTTCTTGGAGTCTTCTTAGAGCTTGCTGGTATTTAACTTTTTGCATGCCCCCATGCTTTAGGATCGACCCCTACCTGCTTGTCTATTTGTTTATTGTTCTATTCAATATTCTTTTCCTAGCTATTGTATGTTCGACGATATTGCTTTCATTCTGAATTCACAGCCATGATAATGATCATTTCCTGTCTTTTACAGGAGCTCTAGGCTCAAGAAGTTGGAAAAAGGGAACGCTTCATCTTTGTAGCTAATTATATGTTCCTGGATGTTGTGAATGGTTGTTATATACCTCATAGCAGCACTTTGTAGTTGTTCTAAATTCCTGGATGATGTGAACTATGGCATGATTGTAATATGTATAATATACTCATTTTGGTCGTCATTTCTGAAAATTTGTGTGATTGGGGCTCTCTTGACCAAAATACTGGTTATTTATTGCTGGTACTTTATTGTTGATATGTCAGAAATGAAACAAATGCTATTTGGGCCCTAAAAAGGCCACAAATCAAACAATTCAGGAAAAATGAACAAAATTACTAAAAGAATCAATTGTGAAAAGGCGATGGCCAAGAAAATAAAAAGGCTTAGGCCCAAAAACTAAATAGATCACAAAAAGGCCATGACCCATGAAATAAGGAGGCTAAAATGTTGGGCTAGGCCCATGTAGCTACCGAAACAGAAAAATATATGTTAAAAAGGCTGAATTAATGGGCTTGTCCCATGTAGAACACCTAATTGGACCGGGCTGAATCTTACCAACGACCAATTCAATTGGTCGCAATTTTGCCATGTCAGCTTGCCATGTTGGATCCGACGTGGCCTGGGCAAACAAACAGTGACCAAAACAAAAGGTCATGGGTTCAACGACCTTCTGTTTTGGTCGTAAACGTCTACGACCTTATCCCGAAGAAGGTCGTTAATTTTAGTTTACGACCGCCAGCTTTTGACCTTCTATTTTTTGTCACAAAAAGGTCACAAATGAAAAACAATGACCATTCAGTGACCAATAGTCAAGGTCACAAGTTGACATATTTCTTGTAGTGATACTGGTGATACCAAAGATCCTTAGCGTTACAACCAAGCATGCCTGACTGACAAAGAAATCAATGAATCTGTTAAGACACTGCTTGGCGAGTCCCTGGAAAACTGCAGCAAAGTGGGACTAAACCCCTTCTGCACTCTTAACCCGGCTCCTCTTGTAAGCAACCTGATCAAACTTTGTCATGTTTATCCATCTCTTATCCTTCACATCATTTTAACCTATTGCTCACATGTGTATAGGCTGACTCTCCCTTCTAGAATAAGAAATTGCAAGCCACCGCCGCTCCAGCCAAGAGGGCAAGGGGAGGAAAATCTCGTGGCACAGGTCATCGCAATAAACAAACAACACAAGAGCTTTTCCATCTGGAAGAGTCGGAGGTAGAACTTGATTCTCTTGGCCTTCTCTTTATACAACTTATTGATGCTGATTCCTCTCAGTACGACGCAGAGACAAGCCAGTCTCATGAAGCAGAGGTAACTACTATCTCCTCCGGCTCAGAATCTTTGCCAAGTAAGAAAACAAGGCGGGTCATCTGAAAAGTAATATTTTCATACCCTCTTGCTCATTTGGACCCCAACTTTCTTTTGAAGAAACAGCAGCATGAGTCAAGGCGAATGACCCGAAGTGACGGCACTCAAGATCTCGCATCTGGCTTACCCAAGACGCCTGCTCCTCGCAAGCATCGAAACGAGGTGCCTCATAGCCCGGATCTCTCCCTTCCAATGGCTGGTCTCATTCATCAACCTCTTAATCCTTCCGACTCAACTTATGAGGGGACGCCTCTGTCATCCGGTGACTCTACTGGAACTCAAATGCCTGTTGATACGTCTCCAATGTATCTATAATTTTTTATTGTTCCATGCAATTATATTATCTGTTTTGGATGTTTTATATGCATTCATATGCTATTTTATATTATTTTTTGGGACTAACCTATTAACCTAGAGCCCAGTGCCAGTTCCTGTTTTTCCCATGTTTTTGAGTTTCGCAGAAAAGGAATACCAAACAGAGTCCAAACGGAATAAATCCTTCGTGATGATTTTTCTTGAACCAGAAGACAACTAGGAGACTTGGAGATGAAATCGGAGGAGCCACGAGGCGGCCACAAGGACGGAGGGTGCGCACGACGGGGTAGGGCGCGCCCCCACCCTTGTCCCCCCCCCCCCCCCCCCCGTGCACCTCCTGACCTAATTCTTTCGCCTATATATTCCCATATATCCCCAAACCACCAGAGGCATCCACAAAAACACTTTGCCACCGCCGCAACCTTCTGTACCCGTGAGATCCCATCTAGAGACCTTTTCCAGCACCCTACCGGAGGGGGATTCGATCATGGAGGGCTTCTACATCAACACCATTGCCCCTTCTGATGAAGCGTGAGTAGTTTACCCTAGACCTACGGGTCCATAGCTAGTAGCCAGATGGCTTCTTCTCTCTCTTTGATTCTCAATACCATGTTCTCCTTGATGTTTTTAGAGATCTATTCGATGTAATACTTTTTTGCGGTGTGTTTGCCGAGATCCGATGAATTGTGGATTTATGATCAACTTATCTATGAATATTATTTGAATCTTCTCTGAATTATTTTATGCATGATTTGATATCTTTGCAAGTCTCTTCGAATTATCGGTTTAGTTTGGCCTACTAGATTGATCTTTCTTGCCATGAGAGAAGTGCTTAGCTTTGGGTTCAATCTTGCGATGTCCTTTCCCAGTGACAGTAGGGGCAGCAAGGCATGTATTGTATTGTTGCCATCGAGGATAACAAGATGGGGTTTTCATCATATTGCTTGAGTTAATTCCTCTACATCATGTCATCTTGCTTAATGCGTTACTCTATTCTTTATGAACTTAATACTCTAGATGCATGCTGGATAGCGATCGATGTGTGCAGTAATAGTAGTAGAAGTAGGCAGGAGTCGGTCTACTTGACACGGACATGATGCCTATGTTCATGATCATTGCCTTAGATGTCATCATAATTATGCGCTTTTCTAAACAATTGCTCGTTAGTAATTTTTTCACCCACCGTATATATGCTATCTCGAGAAAAGCCACTAGTGAAACCTATGGCCTCCGGGTCTCTTTTCCATATTATTGAATCTCGTTTACATCTTGCTAGTTTCCGATCTACTATTTTGCAATCTTTACTTTCCAATCTAGAAACCAAAAATACCAAAAATATTTACTTTACCCTTTATCTATCTCTATCAGATCTCACTTTTGTGAGTGGTCGTGAAGGGATTGACAACCCCTTTATCGCGTTGGTTGCGAGTTCTAGATTGTTTGTGCAGGTATTCGGTGACTTGTGCATTGTCTCCTACTGGATTGATACCTTGGTTCTCAAAACTGAGGGAAATACTTACACTACTTTGCTGCATCACCCTTTCCTCTTCGAGGGAAAACCAACGCAAGCTCAAGAGGTAGCAAGAAGGATCTCTGGCGCTGTTGCCGGAGAGATCTACGCCAAGTCAAGCCATACCAAGTACCCATCATAAACTCTTCTCCCTTGCATTACATTATTCGCCATTCGCCTCTTGGTTTCCTCTCCCCCACTTCTAAAATGATTTTCAAAAACCTTTGCCTTTTCTTTGCCCCTCTACCGTTTGTCTCTTTTCGCTTTCTTCTTATGTGCTTGTGTGTTGGATTGATTGCTTGTCATGATGGCTCAAGATAATACTAAATTGTGTGACTTTTCCAACACCAACAACAATGATTTTATTAGCACTCTGATTGCTCCTACTACCAATGTTGAATCTTGTGAAATTAATGCTGCTTTATTGAATCTTGTTATGAAAGATCAATTTTCTGGCCTTCATAGTGAAGATGTCGCATCCCATCTAAACAATTTCATTGATTTGTGCGATATGAAAAAGAAGAAATATGTGGATAATGATATTGTTTAATTGAAGCTATTTACATTTTTGCTTAGAGATCGTGCTAAAACTTGGTTCTCATCTTTGCCTAAAAATAGTATTGATTCATGGAATAAGTGCAAAGATGCTTTTATCTCTAAGTATTTTCCTCCCGCTAAGATCATCTCCCTTAGGAACGATATTATGAATTTTAAGAAACTTGATCATGAGAATGTTGCACAAGCTTGGGAGAGGATGAAATTAATGATACGTAATGGCCCTACACGTACATGGTTTGAATTTGTGGATGATTTTACAAAATAAATTATGTCGGATTGAATTTTGCTTCTAGAAATCTTTTAGATTTGGACGCACGAGGCACTTTCATAGAAATCACTTTAGGAGAGGCTACTAAACTCCTAGATAATATTATGGTTAATTATTCTCAATGGCACACCGAAAGATCCACTAGTAAAAAAGTTCATGCGATTGAAGAGATTAATGTTTTGAGTGGAAAGATGGATGAACTTATGAAATTATTTGCTAATAAAAGTGTTTCTTCTGATCCTAATGATATGCCTTTTCCACTTTTATTGAGAATAATAATGAATCTATGGATGTGAATTTTGTTGGTAGGAACAATTTTGGTAACAAGGCGTATAGAGGCAATTTTAATCCTAGGCCATTTCCTAGTAATTCCTCTAATAATTATGGTAATTCCTAAAACAACTCTTATGGAAATTTTAATAAGATGCCCTCTGATTTTGATAATAGTGTTAAAGAATTTATGAGTTTGCAAAAGAATTTCAATGCTTTGATTGAAGAAAAATTGCTTAAGGTTGATGAATTGGCTAGGAACATGGATAGAATTTCTCTTGATGTTGATTCTTTGAAACTTAGATCTATTCCACCTAAGCATGATATCAATGATTCTCTCAAATCCATGAGAATTTCCATTGATGAGTGCAAAGAAAGAACCGCTAAGATGCGTGCTAAAAAAGATTGGTTTGTAAAAGCATGCTCTTCTAGTTTTCATGATAATAATTTTGAAGTTCTAAAAGTGATTGATGTGACTCCTATTAAATCTTTGTTTTCCAATATGAATCTTGATAAAGATGGGACTGGAGACGAGTCAACTTTAGTTAAAACACATCCCAATGATTTGGAGTTTTTAGATCTAGATGCAAAAATTGATAAAAGTGGGATTGAAGAGGTCAAAACTTTAAGTAGGAATGAACCCACTATTTTGGATTTAAAGGAATTTAATTATGATAATTGCTCTTTGATAGATTGTATTTCCTTGTTGCAATCCGTGTTAAATTCTCCTCATGCTTATAATCAAAACAAAGCTTTTACTAAACATATCGTTGATGTTATGATGCAATCTTTTGAACAAAAGCTTAAACAAGAAGTTTATATCCCTAGAAAACTTTATGATGAGTGGGAACCTACTATTAAGATTAAGATTAAATATTATGAATGCTATGCTTTGTGTGATTTGGGTGCTAGTGTTTCCATGATTCCGAAAACTTTGTGGGATGTGCTAGGTTTTCGTGAATTTGATGATTGGTATTTAAATTTGCATCTTGCAGATTCCACCATTAAGAAACCTATGGGAAGGATTAATGATGTTCTTATTGTTGCAAATATGAATTATGTGCCCGTAGATTTGTCACATCCCTGGTCCTGTTATGCACTAGGCTAGACCTCATGTGAGCATCATGTTTTAATTCAAATGAAATTTGAATTGAGGAATTTTCAAAGCCTCAGAAACCTTCTAAAAATGATCAACATTAAAATCTCCTCAAAGAAGTCCAAGAAAATGTTCCTCTTAGTCTCTGAAAATATTGCAAAGAGGTAAAACTCAAAACAATATTTTTGGTATCTCAGAGTTAATTATTTTGGGCCTTTGAATTAAATAAATAGCTATTTGCATTGGATATATATTTGATATATAAATAATATATGTCCAATAATTACTGGAACATTTTATGTGGTTTGGTATATTTTAACTCTAGCCACATAACTATTTTCAGGATTTTATAAAATGGTTTAGTATTTTACTAAACTAAAACAACACAGAACAAAATAGATAAATAAAAACAGAAATAGAAAGAGAGAGAAGGACTACCTGGCGCTCACCTGGTAGCCCACCTGGCCCAGCAGCACGGCCCAGCCCATCTCCACTTCCCCCCCCCTGTCGCCTTCCTCCTCGCGCCAGTAGGCACAGGCGCGTGGCCGACGCACACCGGCGCACGCCCCGGCCACCTCCTGCTTGCCGCTCCACCTCGACACCCCGGACGCCTCCATGCGTGCCACGCCACCCCCCTGGAACTCCCTCACTCTCCCGAACTCTCCCCCCCCTCCTCTGCTTCCTCTCTCCCTCACTCGCCCGAACGGACCCGTCGCCACCGACGCCGTTCGCCGCGGCCACAACCACCGCCTCGCCTCCCCGACGCCTCCCAAAGCTCCGCCGGTCCTCCCTCTTCCTCCTCACCAAGACGGAAGGCGCCGGAAGCCCTGGATGGGGCCAGCTTCGCCGTTCCCCTCCTCGGCCACCGCGGATCGCCGCCGTCAAATTCGTCCCCGTCCGGCCTCCCTCAAGCTCGCCGTCCACCTCTACAGGGTCTACGTGAGCTCTCCGTCCGTTTCCCCCTCTCTGTTTCGTCGTTCGCGCGCCGTAGCTAGGTTATCCACCAAGACCGAAACCCCATCGCCGCCGGCCATGGCGCCGCCGTGGCCAGGGCCACCGCAGCCCGCGCCTGAGCACGTCACCGTGCTCGGTGAACCCCCAGGAGCACGTAGCCCTCCTCGTTTACTCCTCTAGTGCGCCGTAGCTTCGCCACCGTTCGCGCCCGAACTCCGGCCACCGCGGAAGTGCTCGCCGCCGTCGTCTCCGGCCACCCCGCGGCCCCTCGTGCAGCCAGCTAGGTGCGGCCGTGTACGGGCTACCTTCTGGTGGCCTTCGCGCGTCCAGCCGCCGCCCGTAGCGCAACCCCGGTGAACTTCCGCCGCGTTTCGGGTCGCCGCCGGCCGAACTCCGGTGGCCAGTGACGTGGCGCTGTCATTAGCCACTAATGACGCACTAACCAACCCCCTAGGCCACTGACTGTGGGCCCCACCCCTGGTCAAACCCCAGTCAGCGCTGGGTTTGACCGGGATTAGGTCCTGTGTCACTGACGTGTGGCCCCCACACGTCAGGTTTGACCCGAGCCAGCCCAGTTGACCCTGCTGACGTCACCGTGACGTGGTGCTGACGCCATAATTCATTTCTGGATTTATATTATTCAGGAAATTCCAGAAAATTGTAAAAACTTCTAAAAATCATAGAAATTCAACCGTAGCTCCAAATTAAATAATTTATATATGAAAATTATCAGAAAAATTCAAGGAATCCATCTGTACCATTTTCATGCATGTTAGAACAACTTATAGCTGCTGTTTAGCACAAATCAATTAAATGGCATTTGAATAATCACATATGGAGTTTGAATTTGAATCTTGTATTCAAACCAACTTCATTTAATCTGTTGCTAGTTGCATTAGCCCAAAACACATTCATTTTGCCATGTCATGATCATGCATCATATTGTGCATTGCATTGATTGTGTTCCCTTCTGTGTTGCCGGTATTTGTCCCCTCTCGATAGACGTGATACCGATGATGTGATCGTTGACACTGATGAAGACTCAATGTTATCTTCAGAAGTGCCAGGCAAGCAAAACCCCCTTGTTCATTCCGATAAAATCCCACTCTCTCGCTCCTGCTCTCTTTTACTGCATTAGGACAACAACGATTCATCTGTTACTTGCTGCGGTAGCTGAACCCCTTTATCCTTTGCATGACCTGTCATTGCCACAGTAAATAGATGAAACCCACTAGCATGAGTAGGAGTTGTTTGAGCCCTGTTGTGCCTACTCATTCATGCTTGTTTGTCATGCCTGCTACTGCTTAGAGTTGAGTCAGGTCTGATTCATCGGGGATGAATCAGAGGTGTGTGAACATGTCCTACTGTGTGTGAGCTAAGTGTGTGAACACGATTTGGTAAAGGTAGCGGTGAGAGGCCATGTAGGAGTACATGGTGGGTTGTCTCATTGCAGCCGTCCTCAGGAACTGAGTTCTGTGTTTGTGATCCATGATTCAGCTACTACCACGCATTGGGCCCGAAACCAATGGACCCTCTCGGCTTCTTAATCACCCTTGTCCTCTGTCCAGGAGTTGCAAGTAGTTTCTGGTGTTTGTAGTATGCTGGAGGCCGTGCGCAGCGCTGACCGTAGGGGTGGGCTGTGATGCGGTAGGCACGTGGCCGGGTAAACCGGGCGCCCGTTTGGTGTCACGGAACCCTGTTCACATCGTTTGGGGCTGTGAGCGAAACTCCGGCCGGATCTCCTCATGGATGGAACCCGAATAGGCGATAAACCTGGACTAGAGACTTGAGTGTTTAGGCAGGCCGTGGCCGACACCCACGTTGGGCTTCCGCTTGAAGGTTGCCGAGTACATGTCGTGTAAACGGCGGTAAGTGGTGAGAGCGTGTGTGAAGAAGTACACCCCTGCAGGGTTAATATGATCTATTCGAATAGCCGTGTCCGCGGAAAAGGACTTCTGGGTTGCTTATATCAGTTCATAGACAAGTGAAAGTGGATACTCTAAAATACGCAAGATAAGCGTGAGTGCTATGGATGG
Source organism: Triticum aestivum (assembly GCF_018294505.1). Classification (NCBI taxonomy): domain Eukaryota; kingdom Viridiplantae; phylum Streptophyta; class Magnoliopsida; order Poales; family Poaceae; genus Triticum; species Triticum aestivum. Next base: position 355,377,541 of record NC_057807.1, read on the forward strand.
CGTTCTCGTAGGGAGACGGGAGCGGTTCCATAGTGGTGTATTGGTTGGTGAATATGTGGACTCGTGTGCGCCACCTCAAAAGAGTTACTCGCAGTCGTAGTTTAGGATAGCCACCGAGTCAAAGCTGGCTTGCTGCAGTTAAACCCCACCATCCCCTTTGTTGATAATGATGCATATGTAGATAGTTCTGATGTAAGTCTTGCTGGGTACATTTGTACTCACGTTTGCCTATTTTATGTTTTTGCAGAGAGACTTCGGTCTCACTAGTAGTTCCGCGTGGACTTCGACGTTTAGCTTGTTACCTCAGCTACGATCTTGTGCCTCGGCAGGATTGGTAGATAGTCAGGCTTCTCAGCCTTTTTCATTTATAGATGTCTGTACTCAGACATGTTAAGCTTCCGCATGTGCTTTGACTTGTATGCTCTGATTGTTGGGTCATAAGACCCATGTTTGTAATATCTCGCTCCTCGGAGCCTATTGAATAATTACTTGAGTCGTAGAGTCATGTTGTGATGCCATGTTGTATTTGCACATATCGAGCATATTGTGTGTATGTTATTGAAATGCTTGGTATGTGTGGGATCTGACTATCTAGTTGTTTATCCTTAGTAGCCTCTCTTACCGGGAAATGTCTCCTAGTGTTTCCACCGAGCCATGGTAGCTTGCTACTGCTCCGGAACACTTAGGCTGGCCGGCATGTGTCCTTCTTCGTTCCTGTGTCTGTCCCTTCGGGGAAATGTCACGCGATGAATACCGGAGTCCTGTTAGCCCGCTACAGCCCGGTTCACCGGAGTCCTGCTAGCCCAGTGCTACAGCCTGGATCCACTTGCTGATGACCGACACGTTCGATGCTGGGTCATGGATGCCTGTCCCTGTAAGTCTGTGCCACTTTGGGTTTACGACTAGCCATGTCAGCCCGGGCTCCTTATCATATGGATGCTAGCGACACTATCATATACGTGTGCCAAAAGGCGCAAACGGTCCCGGGCAAAGGTAAGGCGACACCCGTGGGAATACCGTGCGTGAGGCCGCAAAGTGATATGAGGTGTTACATGCTAGATCGATGTGGCATTGAGTCGGGGTCCTGACAGCGTTGGTATCAGAGCTTGACTGCCTGTAGGATTACCAAGCCAAACTGGTCGATGTTGAGTCTAGAAATTCTTTAGTTATATGTAAGGGAATTGATTGTGGGATGGAACGTAAGGCTCTTTTTACTCCTTATACCTCATGGCCTTCTGATCTGAGTCATCATCTTCTCTTCTACGGGGATTAAGAACTAGGCTATCTCTTCTTTCTATTAGGATCACGTGTTACTAATCAGTGGACTTATAAGATTGTTGGATTTAAGTCTCAGTTCAGTTCCTACTACTTCCGTATGTTAATTGTTGATCTCGGAACCTTGGTATTGTGCTTCTGAGTGGCTATGCCACCATTTTTGTAGCATGTCTCAAATCTTTTTGAGCAATTATAGCCGTTATGCTGTCCGAGTCTTCCCAGGTTTCTAAATAGTCTGATGCATTCGCAAAATCCTTTCCCTCTGGTTTCGATGTTCCTTTATGCCAGCTCAATCACACTAATTGTTGAGTTAAGGTATTCTATTGCCTTGACATTTATGTTGGAGTTATTATTATGACCCTAGGTGTCTCAGGGGATCATCTAGTGGTCTAGCCATGATTTGTGTCCTAGTGTGAAGATTCTGGCCTTTATTATCGAAAGCATCCTGTGATGCCATTTAGTTAGTAGGTATTCTATTCCTGGGTTCTTAAACCCGATATTCACCCTACTTACATCATGTTGATAGTGTTGCTAGTTCCTTTAGTATATTAGTAACCTTTGCGATAGTCCTCGAGGTCCGTGGTATATCGTTCTTCCAAATACCATGAACCATTATGGCAGAAGTTTGTTGGATCAAAAGATCACAACAGGCCCTCTATGAGTTCTCCATGCTATATTGTGACTCTGCCAGCTCAACCTTTCTGCATGGGTTATCCGGAAGAATTATGTTGAACTTTGTTCGGCATACCAACCCATGTATCCACAACTCAGAAAGTTATATGTTCCTTTGAGTTGTCCCTCTTTAGTTGTCTACTGACCTTCGTCTATCAATTGATAGTCAAGAGTATGCGTGCGTTCGTTTATCGATGCCTATTACTCTTGTGGTCCGTCAAGCCATTCTATCGCGGAATGACTAGGAGAAACAAACTCCAGTACCTCTTCCCTATCCAGGATTGGGTCAAAGAAGTTGTGCTCCGCAGATCAAATTGCTAATCCAGCTTTTGTTCTGCTCTACCTTGGAGTATTACATATTTTATATCGAGATTGTTATAGGAATTGCACACCATCCTATGAACTCTTGGTACAGTGATACTTCTTGCCATCATTGTTCATTCCTCGGTTCCTGTGTTATTGTAACCGGAATGCCGACAAATGAATCATGGCGTGTGAAATCAATATTGCTAGCAACTCTGTTGCTTGGTAGTTAAATGGACGATAACCTCATTCTTAGCGTGTTGATTATTGAATCGTCACCCTAAGATTGATTGTGCTACCTAGTCCCTATTTCTGGTGCACTCCTCGACCAATGAGTTAGGAATTATTTCAAGTCCTCACCCATTTGATCATGTCGTCTTGCCCTCAAAAGCAAGATTGTTCTCGAGCTTAGTAACATACCGGTGGTTCGTGACTTTCCAAATATCTTCTTGGAAGTGTTACCGGGTTGTCACCTGACTGTTATGTTGAGCTCGTGATCAAGTTGGTTTATCCTGTAAACCACCCTTTCTCCAAGAATCCGTGTTGGATACCCCTGAGCTAGTTGGTTAAGCTAGACAACAACCTGGAGAGTTGGAAGATAAAAGCTTGCCTGACTTAGTTCGTTCCAAAGGGATATTCTTGTGTAGTGTGTGTTGAAGAGAGATGATATCTTCATCGATTGGTCCCTGTGATCAGTTATTGGACCTATTGCCTGATAAAAACTTTGATTTGAGTATGGGTTATCGTCAAATCAAATCAGAACCAACGATGTTCGTAATGTTGTCTTACTCGTGGTTGATCCCTCGAGCATACACCATTATATCTTTTGGGTCTGACCAATGCTATCACTTGTTCACTTAACTATGGAATTCCTTTTAAAAGGAAACCCAGATGAATTGTTGTTGTGCCCATTGACAACATCCTTGTCTTCCCCATAATTTTGCTGAACATTAAGCTAGTGTTGGAAACTTTTGAAAGCATTTGTTCATGCTAGCTCATGAAGCATATGTTCGGATGTAAGAAGTGATTCCTCTAGTTCATGTGCATTTGATGCAAGTTACCGCCGTGGACTCGAGAAAGTCAATGTTGCTTCCTCTAGAATCATCGCAAGTCAGTCATGCACACGTGCGAAGTATTCTGTGGTCTGGAGACTTGCAACCTTCATTCCATATGTGTATCCTAGCACACCAAGCCACTGACTGATTTGTTCAAGGAGAAGGAGTATCTTCATAAGAGCTAATCCGGACTTATGAAAGAACTTCGATATCCTCGTTGATGGTTCCCAACCAGAACTCGGTAGTGTTTTATTGTAAGACTACCATGTGGGCATGCTTGTCTGGGACAACGTGTTCACATGTTTGTAGCAGAACCAGCTCATGTTTTGGAGCTTTCTATCATAGTTCATCTCCCGAGAATCCCGCGACGTCATCTCGTCGATTTGTGTTGCAAACTTTCATTTTTCTTCCTAGACTCGATGAGCCTGGAATATCCTGACACCAACCAGATCTGAATCTCAGGCAGATATGATGGTTGGAACATTTCCCCAAGAACTATAATATTGGTCTCTCGGTAACCGGTAAGGTGGATGTCGTGGCCAACACACCCAGCCGGAAGACCTCCTGTTGTAGTATCTTGATTTGAGGAAGTTGGCCACCTCCCCATAGGGATTTCGTAGGATTTACTCCCTAGTTGCCCCTATGGATTTCTGTGTTCCGAAGTCCGACCTTTTTACTTGATGTTCTAGATATCAAACCATATCTATGAATGGGTTACACTAGCACATCAAGGAGAACATTAGAAGCGGAGTGCTAAATGTCTCTCGGTCGATCATCCAGATTTTATTTCCTTGGCCCCGCCAAGGGTGAAATCTGAGAAGGTGTTATCTTCCTTTGCATCTGCATCCTCCATCACCATTCATCATGGTAGTAAGTTGTGTTACCGGACCCTTGACACGGATGTTGGTAAAACCTTGATGATTATGGAATTGCTCAAGTTCTTGAGAGCACGCGCAAGTGCTAGGTTTGATCGTCGGCATTAACTGTATAGCGCTCTCAGTTTCCTCGGTTATGCTATAACCATTCCAATAGTGGGATAACTCTCTATTGTTGAGCCTCTCCCCAGTTACTAGAATCATTCCCATCATTTGCATTTTGTTCCCAGTTTGCACCGCCAATGTGCCATTCTACCATGGATCTCTTCCATTTCCGGTGATAAGCAAATTCATCCATTGCGTTGTCTTCAACAAGGTAATCCACATCATCCAAGTCCGAGTATGCCATTCTACTGACCCCCTCCAAACGATCGCTTGAGAATTGCCTTAGGCTGGTATAAAGGTTTTCAATGATCTCTGAATCAAAGGTAATTCTTTTTGCCACTTAAGGAAATAATCTACGAATCACCCTCCTCCAGGATGTTTCGTCGTGGTATCATGGCAACTCAACTCCTCGCTACGTGGACAATCGTTTACCACCTTCTTAAGTGTGGAATTGTTGTCCACCTAGTGAACCTTCGTCATCCGTTTCTTTCCGTGAGTTGTTCGATCTTCGAGAAGATCGACCCTTCTAGAGTCTCCTTCTTCCCTCCATGTCATGTTGACAGGATTTCTCAGAGCAAGACTTCAAGACAATGATGGTGATCGAATCAACGTTCCTATGAAGTGCAACCTGGATCGTGAAGATTGTACTAGTTGCGTTCCCCCTTCACCTTACCCTACGCTTGAATCTTGGGACGAGATTTTTGTTTAGTGGGGGTGAGTTGTCACATCCCTGGTCCTGTTATGCACTAGGCTAGACCTCATGTGAGCATCATGTTTTAATTCAAATGAAATTTGAATTGAGGAATTTTCAAAGCCTCAGAAACCTTCTAAAAATGATCAACATTAAAATCTCCTCAAAGAAGTCCAAGAAAATGTTCCTCTTAGTCTCTGAAAATATTGCAAAGAGGTAAAACTCAAAACAATATTTTTGGTATCTCAGAGTTAATTATTTTGGGCCTTTGAATTAAATAAATAGCTATTTGCATTGGATATATATTTGATATATAAATAATATATGTCCAATAATTACTGGAACATTTTATGTGGTTTGGTATATTTTAACTCTAGCCACATAACTATTTTCAGGATTTTATAAAATGGTTTAGTATTTTACTAAACTAAAACAACACAGAACAAAATAGATAAATAAGAACAGAAATAGAAAGAGAGAGAAGGACTACCTGGCGCTCACCTGGTAGCCCACCTGGCCCAGCAGCACGGCCCAGCCCATCTCCACTTCCCCCCCCCCTGTCGCCTTCCTCCTCGCGCCAGTAGGCACAGACGCGTGGCCGACGCACGCCGGCGCACGCCCCGGCCACCTCCTGCTTGCCGCTCCACCTCGACACCCTGGACGCCTCCATGCGTGCCACGCCACCCCCTGGAACTCCCTCACTCTCCCGAACTCTCCCCCCCTCCTCTGCTTCCTCTCTCCCTCACTCGCCCGAACGGACCCGTCGCCACCGACGCCGTTCGCCGCGGCCACAACCACCGCCTCGCCTCCCCGACGCCTCCCAAAGCTCCGCCGGTCCTCCCTCTTCCTCCTCACCAAGACGGAAGGCGCCGGAAGCCCTGGATGGGGCCAGCTTCGCCGTTCCCCTCCTCGGCCACCGCGGATCGCCGCCGTCAAATTCGTCCCCGTCCGGCCTCCCTCAAGCTCGCCGTCCACCTCTACAGGGTCTACGTGAGCTCTCCGTCCATTTCCCCCTCTCTGTTTCGTCGTTCGCGCGCCGTAGCTAGGTTATCCACCAAGACCGAAACCCCATCGCCGCCGGCCATGGCGCCGCCGTGGCCAGGGCCACCGCAGCCCGCGCCTGAGCACGTCACCGTGCTCGGTGAACCCCCAGGAGCACATAGCCCTCCTCGTTTACTCCTCTAGTGCGCCCGAACTCCGGCCACCGCGGAAGTGCTTGCTTCCATCGTCTCCGGCCACCCCGCGGCCCCTCGTGCAGCCAGCTATGTGCGGCCGTGTACGGGCTACCTTCTGGTGGCCTTCACGCGTCCAGCCGCCGCCCGTAGCGCAACCCCGGTGAACATCCGCCGCGTTTCGGGTCGCCGCCGGCCGAACTCCGGTGGCCAGTGACGTGGCGCTGTCATTAGCCACTAATGACGCACTAACCAACCCCCTAGGCCACTGACTGTGGGCCCCACCCCTGGTCAAACCCCAGTCAGCGCTGGGTTTGACCGGGATTAGGTCCTGTGTCACTGACGTGTGGCCCCCACACGTCAGGTTTGACCCGAGCCAGCCCAGTTGACCCTGCTGACATCACCGTGACGTGGTGCTGACGCCATAATTCATTTCTGGATTTATATTATTCAGGAAATTCCAGAAAATTGTAAAAACTTCTAAAAATCATAGAAATTCAACCGTAGCTCCAAATTAAATAATTTATATATGAAAAATTATCAGAAAAATTCAAGGAATCCATCTGTACCATTTTCATGCATGTTAGAACAACTTATAGCTGCTGTTTAGCACAAATCAATTAAATGGCATTTGAATAATCACATATGGAGTTTGAATTTGAATCTTGTATTCAAACCAACTTCATTTAATCTGTTGCTAGTTGCATTAGCCCAAAACACATTCATTTTGCCATGTCATGATCATGCATCATATTGTGCATTGCATTGATTGTGTTCCCTTCTGTGTTGCCGGTATTTGTCCCCTCTCGATAGACGTGATACCGATGATGTGATCGTTGACACTGATGAAGACTCAATGTTATCTTCAGAAGTGCCAGGCAAGCAAAACCCCCTTGTTCATTCCGATAAAATCCCACTCTCTCGCTCCTGCTCTCTTTTACTGCATTAGGACAACACCGATTCATCTGTTACTTGCTGCGGTAGCCGAACCCCTTTATCCTTTGCATGACATGTCATTGCCACAGTAAATAGATGAAACCCACTAGCATGAGTAGGAGTTGTTTGAGCCCTGTTGTGCCTACTCATTCATGCTTGTTTGTCATGCCTGCTACTGCTTAGAGTTGAGTCCGGTCTGATTCATCGGGGATGAATCAGAGGTGTGTGAACATGTCCTACTGTGTGTGAGCTAAGTGTGTGAACACGATTTGGTAAAGGTAGCGGTGAGAGGCCATGTAGGAGTACATGGTGGGTTGTCTCATTGAAGCCGTCCTCAGGAACCGAGTTCTGTGTTTGTGATCCATGATTCAGCTACTACCACGCATTGGGCCCGAAACCAATGGACCCTCTCGGCTTCTTAATCACCCTTGTCCTCTGTCCAAGAGTTGCAAGTAGTTTCTGGTGTTTGTAGTATGCTGGAGGCCGTGCGCAGCGCTGACCGTAGGGGTGGGCTGTGATGCGGTAGGCACGTGGCCGGGTAAACCGGGCGCCCGTTTGGTGTCACGGAACCCTGTTCACATCATTTGGGGCTGTGAGCGAAACTCCGGCCGGATCTCCTCATGGATGGAACCCGAATAGGCGATAAACCTGGACTAGAGACTTGAGTGTTTAGGCAGGCCGTGGCCGACACCCACGTTGGGCTTCCGCTTGAAGGTTGCCGAGTACATGTCGTGTAAATGGCGGTAAGTGGTGAGAGCGTGTGTGAAGAAGTACACCCCTGCAGGGTTAATATGATCTATTCGAATAGCCGTGTCCGCGGAAAAGGACTTCTGGGTTGCTTATATCAGTTCATAGACAAGTGAAAGTGGATACTCTAAAATACGCAAGATAAGCGTGAGTGCTATGGATGGCGTTCTCGTAGGGAGACGGGAGCGGTTCCATAGTGGTGTATTGGTTGGTGAATATGTGGACTCGTGTGCGCCACCTCAAAAGAGTTACTCGCAGTCGTAGTTTAGGATAGCCACCGAGTCAAAGCTGGCTTGCTGCAGTTAAACCCCACCACCCCTTTGTTGATAATGATGCATATGTAGATAGTTCTGATGTAAGTCTTGCTGGGTACATTTGTACTCACGTTTGCCTATTTTATGTTTTTGCAGAGAGACTTCGGTCTCGCTAGTAGTTCCGCGTGGACTTCGATGTTTAGCTTGTTACCTCAGCTACGATCTTGTGCCTCGGCAGGATTGGTAGATAGTCAGGCTTCTCAGCCTTTTTCATTTATAGATGTCTGTACTCAGACATGTTAAGCTTCCGCATGTGCTTTGACTTGTATGCTCTGATTGTTGGGTCATAAGACCCATGTTTGTAATATCTCGCTCCTCGGAGCCTATTGAATATTTACTTGTGTCGTAGAGTCAGGTTGTGATGCCTTGTTGTATTTGCACATATCGAGCATATTGTGTGTATGATTGAAATGCTTGGTATGTGTGGGATCTGACTATCTAGTTGTTTATCCTTAGTAGCCTCTCTTACCGGGAAATGTCTCCTAGTGTTTCCACCGAGCCATGGTAGCTTGCTACTGCTCCGGAACACTTAGGCTGGCCGGCATGTGTCTTTCCTCGTTCCTGTGTCTGTCCTTCGGGGAAATGTCACGCATTGAGTACCGGAGGCCTGTTAGCCCGCTACAGCCCGGTTTACCGGAGTCCTGCTAGCCCAGTGCTACAGCCCGGACCCACTTGCTGATGATCGACACGTTCGATGCTGGGTCATGGATGCCTGTCCCTGTAAGTATGTGCCACTTTGGGTTTACGACTAGCCATGTCAGCCCGGACTCCTTATCATATGGATGCTAGCGACACTATCATATACGTGTGCCAAAAGGCGCAAACGGTCCTGGGCAAAGGTAAGGCGACACCCGTGGGAATACCGTGCGTGAGGCCGCAAAATGATATGAGGTGTTACATGCTAGATCGATGTGGCATTGAGTCGGGGTCCTGACAAGATTTCATTGTTCTTGATATAGATTGCAATCCTACATGTTCTATTATTCTTGGTAGACCTTTCCTTAGAACGATTGGTGCAATTATTGATATGAAAGAAGGAAACATTATATTCCAGTTTCTGTTAAGGAAAGGCATGGAACACTTTCCTAGGAAGAAAATTAAATTGCCTTATGAATCTATTATGAGAGACACTTATGGATTGCATACGAAAGATGGCAATACCTAGATCTATTCTTGTTTTTTATGCCTAGCTAGGGGCGTTAAACGATAGCGCTTGTTGGGAGGAAACCCAATTTTATTTTTGTTCTTTACTTTTTGCTCCTGTTTAGTAATAAATAATTCATATAGCCTCTGGTTAGATATGGTTTTAATTTTTAATTAGTGTTTGTGCCAAGTAGAACCTTTGGGAAGACTTGGGTGAAGTCAATGCGATCTTGCTGTAAAAAACAGAAACTTTTGCGCTCACGAGAATAGCTGTAAGTTTTTACAGAGCAGTGCTTTTAGGTTGATTATTTTTGAAGAAGATTAATAGACAAATTCCTCACGTCCGCCAATTTATTTCAGAATTTTTGGAGTTACAGAAGTATTCGAAAGTTACAGATTACTACAGACTGTTCTGTTTTTGACAGTTTCTGTTTTTCGCGTGTTGTTTGCTTATTTTGACGAATCTATGAGTAGTATCGGGGGTTATGAACCATAGAGAAGTTGTAATACAATAGTTTTTACACAAATATAAATAAATAAGGAGTTCACAACAGTACCTTAAATTGGTGATTTATTTTCTTATACTAACGGAGCTCATGAGATTTTTTGTTGAAGTTTTGTGTTGTGAAGTTTTCAAGTTTTGTGTAAGGATTTGATGGACTTTGGAATAAGGAGTGGCAATAGCCTAAGCCTGGGGATGCCCAAGGCACCCCAAGGTAAAATTCAAGGACAACCAAAAGCCTAAGCTTGGGGATGCCCCGGAAGGCATCCCCTCTTTCGTATTCGTCTATCGGTAACTTTACTTGAGGCTATATTTTTATTCACCACATGATATGTGTTCTGCTTGGAGCGTCTTGTATGATTTGAGTCTTCGCTTTTTAGTTTACCACAATCATCCTTGCTGTACACAACTTTTGGGAGAGACACGCATGAATCGTGATTTATTAGAATACTCTATGTGCTTCACTTATATCTTTTGAGCTAGACAATAATGAAGGAAATATGCCCTAGAGGCAATAATAAAGTTATTATTTATTTCCTTATTTCATGATAAATGTTTATTATTCATGCTAGAATTGTATTAACCGGAAACATGATACATGTGTGAATACATAGACAAACATATAGTCACTAGTATGCCTCTACTTGACTAGCTCATTAATCAAAGATGGTTATGTTTCCTAACCATAGACATGTGTTGTCATTTGATTAATGGGATCACATCATTAGGAGAATGATGTGATTGACATGACCCATTCCGTTAGCCTAGCACTTGATCGTTTAGTATGTTGCTATTGCTTTCTTCATGACTTATACATGTTCCTGTAACTATGAGATTATGCAACTCCCGTTTACCGGAGGAACACTTTGGGTGCTACCAAACGTCACAACATAACTGGGTGATTATAAAGGAGTGCTACAGGTGTCTCCAAAGGTACATGTTGGGTTGGCATATTTCGAGATTAGGTTTTGTCACTCCGATTGTCGAAGAGGTATCTCTGGGCCCTCTCGGTAATGCACATCACTATAAGCCTTGCAAGCAATGTGACTAATGAGTTAGTTGCGGGATGATGCATTATGTAACGAGTAAATAGACTTGCCGGTAACGAGATTGAACTAGGTATTGGATACCAACGATCGAATCTCGGGCAAGTAACATACCGATGACAAAGGGAACAACGTATGTTGTTATGCGGTTTGACCGATAAAGATCTTCGTAGAATATGTAGGAGCCAATATGAGCATCCAGGTTCCGCTATTGGTTATTGACCAAGAATAGTTCTAGGTCATGTCTACATATTTCTCGAACCCGTAGTGTCCGCATGCTTAAGGTTTCGATGACAGTTATATTATGAGTTTATGAGTTTTGATGTACCGAAGGAGTTCGGAGTCCCGGATGAGATCATGGACATGACGAGGAGTCTCGAAATGGTCGAGACGTAAAGATCGATATATTGGACGACTATATTCGGAGTTTGGAAAGGTTCCAAGTGATTCGGGTATTTTTCGGAGTACCGGGGAGTTACGGGAATACGGGGAAGAGTATTGGGCCTTAATGGGCCTTAGTGGGAAGGAGCCAGGAGGTGGCACGCGCCCCTCCCAAGCCCAGTCCGAATTGGACAAAGGGTTTGGGGCGCGGCCCCCCTCTCCCTTCCTTCTCCACTTCCCTCCTTTCCCCCCTTCTCCTAGTTGGACTAGGAAAGAAGGAGTCCTACTCCCGGTGGGAGTAGGACTTCCCTTGGCGCGCCCTCCTCCTAGGGCCGGCCTCCTCCTCCCTTGCTCTTTTATATACGGGGGCAAGGGGGCACCCCATGGAACACAAGTTGATCTACGGATCGTTCCTTAGCCGTGTGCAGTGCCCTCCTCCACCATATTCCACCTCGGTCATATCGTCGCGGAGTTTAGGCAAAGCCCTGCACCGGTAGAGCATCATCATCTCCACCACGCCGTCGTGCTGACGGAACTCATCCCCGAAGCTTTGCTGGATCGGAGCCCGGGGATCGTCATCGAGCTGAACGTGTGCTGAAATCGGAGGTGCCGTACGTTTGGTACTTGGATCGGTCGGATCGTGAAGATGTACGACTACATCAACCGCGTTATCGTAACGCTTCCGCTTATGGTCTACGAGGGTACATGGACAACACTCTCCCCTCTCGTTGCTATGCCATCACCATGATCTTGCGTGTACGTAGGAAATTTTTTGAAATTACTACGTTCCCCAACAGTGGCATCCGAGCCTAGGTTTTATGCGTTGATGTTATATGCACGAGTAGAACACAAGTGAGTTGTGGGCGATACAAGTCATACTGCTTACCAGCATGTCATACTTTGGTTCGGTGGTATTGTGAGATGAAGTGGCCCGGACCGACATTACGCGTACGCTTACGCGAGACTGGTTTCACCGTTACGAGCACTCGTGCTTAAAGGTGTCTGGCGGGTGTCTGTCTCTCTCACTTTAGTTGAACCGAGTGTGGCTACGCCCGGTCCTTGAGAAGGTTAAAACAGCACAAACTTGACGAACTATCGTTGTGGTTTTGATGCATAGGTAAGAACGGTTCTTGCTCAGCCCATAGCAGCCACGTAAAACTTGCAACAACAAAGTAGAGGATGTCTAACTTGTTTTTGCAGGGCATGTTGTGATGTGATATGGTCAAGACGTGATGCTATATTTATTGTATGAGATGATCATGTTTTGTAACCGAAGTTATCGGCAACTGGCAGGAGCCATATGGTTGTCGCTTTATTGTATGAAATGCAAATGCCCTGTAATTGCTTTACTTTATCACTAAGCGGTAGCGATAGTTGTAGAAGCAATAGATGGCGTAAACGACAACGATGCTACGATGGAGATCAAGGTGTCGCGCCGGTGACGATGGTGATCACGACGGTGCTTCGGAGATGGAAATCAAAGGCGCAAGATGATCATGGCCATATCATGTCATATATTTTGATTGCATATGATGTTTATCTGTTATACATCTTATTCTGTTTTGTTTGACGATAGCATTATAAGATGATCTCTCACTAATTATCAAGAAGTGTTCTCCCTGAGTATGCACTGTTGCCAAAGTTCGTCGTGCCTAGACACCACGTGATGATCGGGTGTGATTAGCTCTACGTCCATCTACAACGGGTGCAAGCCAGTTCTGCACACGCGGAATACTCGGGTTAAACTTGACGAGCCTAGCATATGCAGATATGGCCTCGGAACACGGAGACCGAAAGGTCGAGCGTGAATCATATAGTAGATATGATCAACATAGTGATGTTCACCATTGAAAACTACTCCATCTCACGTGATGATCGGTTATGGTTTAGTTGATTTGGATCACGTGATCACTTAGAAGATTAGAGGGATGTCTTTCTAAGTGGGAGTTCTTAAGTAATATGATTAATTGAACTTAAATTTATCATGAACTTAGTCCTGGTAGTATTTTGCAAATTATGTTGTAGATCAATAGCTCGCGTTGTTGCTTTCATATGTTTATTTTATATGTTCCTAGAGAAAATTATGTTGAAAAATGTTAGTAGCAATGATGCGGATTGGATCCGTGATCTGAGGTTTATCCTCATTGCTACGCAGAAGAATTATGTCCTTGATGCACCGCTAGGTGACAAACCTATTGCAGGAGAAGATGCAGACGTTATGAACGTTTGGCTAGCTCAATATGATGACTACTTTATAGTTTAGTGCGCCATGCTTAACGGCTTAGAATCGGGACTTCAAAGACGTTTTGAACGTCATGGACCATATGAGATGTTCCAGGAGTTGAAGTTAATATTTCAAGCAAATACCCGAGTTGAGAGATATGAAGTCTCCAACAAGTTCTATGGCTAAAAGATGGAGGAGAATCGCTCAACTAGTGAGCATGTGCTCAGATTGTCTGGGTACTTCAATCGCTTGAATCAAGTGGGAGTTAATCTTCCAGATAAGATAGTGATTGACAGAATTCTCTAGTCACCATCACTAAGTTACTAGAACTTCGTGATGAACTATAGTATGCAAGGGATGACGAAAACAATTCCCAAGCTCTTCGCGATGCAAAAATCGGCGAAGGTAGAAATCAAAGAAAAACATCAAAGTGTTGATGGTGGACAAGATCACTAGTTTCAAGAAAAAGGGCAAAGGGAAGAAGGGAAACTTCAAGAAGAACAGCAAGCAAGTTGCTGCTCAAGTGAAGAAGCCCAAGTCTGGACCTAAGCCTAAGACTAAGTGATTCTACTGCAAAGGTACTGGTCACTGGAAGTGGAACTACCCCAAGTATTTGGCGGATAAGAAGGATGGCAAAGTGAACATAGGTATATTTGAAATACATGCTATTGATGTGTACTTTATTAGTGTTTATAGCAACCCCTTGGTATTTGATACTAGTTCAGTTGCTAAGAGTAGTAACTCGAAATGGGAGTTGCAGAATAAACAGAAACTAGTTGAGGGAGAGGTGACGATGAATGTTGGAAGTAGTTCCAAGATTGATATGATCATCATCGCACACTCCCTATACTTTCGGGATTATTGTTGAACCTAAATAAATGTTATTTGGCATTTGCGTTGAGCATGAATATGATTTGATCATGTTTATTGCAATACGGTTATTCATGTAAGTTAGAGAATAATTATTGTTCTGTTTACATGAATAAAACCTTCTATGGTCATACACCCAATGAAAATGGTTTGTTGGATCTCGATCGTGTGATACACATATTCATAATATTGAAACCAAAAGATGTAAAGTTAATAATGATAGTGCAACTTATTTGTGGCATTGCCGTTTGAGTCATACCGGTGTAAAGCGCATGAAGAAACTCCATAAAGATGGATTTTTGGAATCACTTGGTTATGAATCATTTGATGCTTGCGAACCATGCCTTTTGGGCAAGATGACTAAAACTACGTTCTCTGGAACAATGGAACAAGCTACTGACTTATTGGAAATAATACATACCGATGTATGCGATCCAATGAGTGTTGATGCTCGTGGCAAGTATCGTTATTTTCTGACCTTCACAAGATGATTTGAGCAGATATGGGTATATCTACTTGATGAAACATAAGTCTGAAATAGTTGAAAGGTTCAAAGAATTTCATAGTGAAGTGGAAAAATCATCGTAACAAGAAAATAAAGTTTCTGCGATCTGATCGCGGAGACAAATATTTGAGTTATGAGTTTGGTCTTCAATTAAAACAATGTGGAATAGTTTCACAGCTCACGCCACCTGGAACACCACAACGTTATGGTGTGTCCGAACGTCGTAACCGCACTTTATTGAATATGGTGCGATCTATGATGTCTCTTACCGATTTACCGCTATCGTTTTGGGGTTATGCATTAGAGACAGCTGCATTCACTTTAAATTGGGCACCATCAAAATCCGTTGAGACGACGCCTTATGAACTGTGGTTTGGCAAGAAACCAAAGTTGTCATTTCTTAAAGTTTGGAGTTGCGATGCTTATATGAAAAAGTTTCAACCTGATAAGCTCGAACCCAAATCAGAGAAGTGCGTCTTCATAGAATACCCAAAGGAAACTGTTGGGTACTCCTTCTATCACAAATCCAAAGGCAAAACATTCGTTGCTTAGAATGGATCCTTTCTAGAGGAGTTTCTCTCGAAAGAAGTGAGTGGGAGGAAAGTAGAACTTGATGAGGTAACTGTACCTGCTCCCTTATTTGAAAGTAGTTCATCACAGAAATCTGTTCCTGTTACTACTACACCAATTAGTGAGGAAGTTAATGATGATGATCATGAAACTTCAGATTAAGTTACTATCGAACCTCGTAGGTCTTCCAGAGTAAGATCCGCACCAGAATGGTATGGTAATCCTGTTCTGGAAGTCATGTTACTAGACCATGATGAACCTACGAACTATGAGGAAGCGATGATGAGCCCAGATTCCACGAAATGGCTTGAGGCCATAAAATCTGAGATATGATCCATGTATGAGAACAAAGTATGGACTTTGATTGACTTGCTCGATGATCAGCAAGCCATGTTAAATAAATGGATCTTCAAGAGGAAGACGGACATTGATAGTAGTGTTACTATCTACTAAGCTCGACTTGTTGCGAAATGTTTTCAACAAGTTCAAGGTGTTGAATACGATGAGATTTTCTCACTCGTATCGAAGCTTAAGTCTGTCTGAATCATGTTAGCAATTGCCACATTTTATGAAATCTGGCAAATGGATGTCAATACTACATTCCTTAATGGATTTATTAAAGAAGAGTTGTATATGATGCAACCAGAAAGTTTTTGTCAATCCTAAAGATGCTAACAAAGTGTGCAAGCTCCAGCAATCCATCAATGGACTGGTGCAAGCATCTCGGAGTTGGAATATACGCTTTGATGAGTTAATCAAAGCATATGGTTTTATACAGACTTTTGAAGAAGCCTGTATTTACAAGAAAGTGAGTGGGAGCTCTGTAGCATTTCTAATATTATATGTGGATGACATATTGTTGATTGGAAACGATATAGAATTTCTGGATAGCATAAAGGGATACTTGAATAAGAGTTTTTCAATGAAAGACCTTGGTGAAGCTACTTACATATCGGGCAGCAAGATCTATAAGATAGATCAAGACGCTTGATAAGATTTTTTCAATGAGTACATGCCTTGATAAGATTTTGAAGTAATTCAAAATGGAATAGTCAAAGAAGGAGTTCTTGTCTGTGTTGCAAGGTGTGAAGTTGAGTAAGACTCAAAACCCGACCATGGCAGAAAATAGAAAGAGAATGAAAAGGCATTCCCTATGCCTCAATCATAGGTTCTATAAAGCATGCTATGCTGTGTACCAGACCTATTGTATTCCTTGCTCTGTGTTTGACAAGGGAGTACAATTCTTATCTAAGAGTAGATCACTGGACAGCGGTCAAGAATATCCTTAGTGAGGACTAAGGAGATGTTTCTCGATTATGGAGGTGATAAAAGAGTTCGTTGTAAAAGTTACATTGGTGCAAACTTTTACACCGATCCAGATGACTCTAAGTCTCAATCTGGATACATATTGAAAGTGGGAGCAATTAGCTAGAGTAGCTCCGTGCAGAGCATTGTAGACATAGAATATTTGCAAAATACATACGGCTCTGAATATGACAGATCCGTTGACTAAACTTCTCTCACAAGCAAAACATGATCATACCTTAGTACTCTTTGGGTGTTAATCACATAGCAATGTGAACTAGATTATTGACTCTAGTAAACCCTTTGGGTGTTGATCACATGATGATGTGAACTATGAGTATTAATCACATACAGATGTGAATATTGGTGTTAAATCACATGGCGATGTGAACTAGATTATTGACTCTAGTGCAAGTGGGATACTGAAGGAAATATGCCCTAGAGGCAATAATAAAGTTATTATTTATTTCCTTATTTCATGATAAATGTTTATTATTCATGCTAGAATTGTATTAACCGGAAACATGATACATGTGTGAATACATAGACAAACATATAGTCACTAGTATGCCTCTACTTGACTAGCTTATTAATCAAAGATGGTTATGTTTCCTAACCATAGACATGTGTTGTCATTTGATTAATGGGATCACATCATTAGGAGAATGATGTGATTGACATGACCCATTCCGTTAGCCTAGCACTTGATCGTTTAGTATGTTGCTATTGCTTTCTTCATGACTTATACATGTTCCTGTAACTATGAGATTATGTAACTCCCGTTTACCGGAGGAACACTTTGGGTGCTACCAAACGTCACAACGTAACTGGGTGATTATAAAGGAGTGCTACAGGTGTCTCCAAAGGTACATGTTGGGTTGGCGTATTTCGAGATTAGGTTTTGTCACTCCGATTGTCGGAGAGGTATCTCTGGGCCCTCTCGGTAATGCACATCACTATAAGCCTTGCAAGCAATGTGACTAATGAGTTAGTTGCGGGATGATGCATTATGTAACGAATAAAAAGACTTGCCGGTAACGAGATTGAACTAGGTATTGGATACCGACGATCGAATCTCGGGCAAGTAACATACCGATGACAAAGGGAACAACGTATGTTGTTATGCGGTTTGACCGATAAAGATCTTCGTAGAATATGTAGGAGCCAATATGAGCATCCAGGTTCCGCTATTGGTTATTGACCAAGAATAGTTTTAGGTCATGTCTACATATTTCTCGAACCCGTAGGGTCCGCACGCTTAAGGTTTCGATGACAGTTATATTATGAGTTTATGAGTTTTGATGTACCGAAGGAGTTCGGAGTCCCGGATGAGATCATGGACATGACGAGGAGTCTCGAAATGGTCGAGACGTAAAGATCGATATATTGGACGACTATATTCGGAGTTCGGAAAGGTTCCAAGTGATTCGGGTATTTTTCGGAGTACCGGGGAGTTACGGGAATACGGGGAAGAGTATTGGGCCTTAATGGGCCTTAGTGGGAAGGAGCCAGGAGGTGGCACCCGCCCCTCCCAAGCCCAGTCCGAATTGGACAAAGGGTTTGGGGCGCGGCCCCCCTCTCCCTTCCTTCTCCACTTCCCTCTTTTCCCCCCTTCTCCTAGTTGGACTAGGAAAGAAGGAGTCCTACTCCCGGTGGGAGTAGGACTCCCCTTGGCGCGCCCTCCTCCTAGGGCCGGCCTCCTCCTCCCTTGCTCCTTTATATACGGGGGCAAGGGGGCACCCCATGGAACACAAGTTGATCTACGGATCGTTCCTTAGCCGTGTGCGGTGCCCCCCTCCACCATATTCCACCTCGGTCATATCGTCACGGAGTTTAGGAGAAGCCCTGCGCCGGTAGAGCATCATCATCGTCACCACACTGTCGTGCTGACGGAACTCATCCCCGAAGCTTTGCTGGACCGGAGCCCGGGGATCGTCATCGAGCTGAACGTGTGCTGAACTCGGAGGTGCCGTACGTTCGGTACTTGGATCGGTCGGATCATGAAGACGTACGACTAAATCAACCGCGTTGTCATAACGCTTCCACTTACGGTCTACGAGGGTACGTGGACAACACTCTCCCCTCTCGTTGCTATGCCATCACCATGATCTTGCGTGTACGTAGGAAATTTTTTGAAATTACTACGTTCCCCAACAAATAATGCCCTAGTACTTCACTTATATCTATTTAGAGCACGGTGGTGGTTTTATTTTATAGAAATTGTTGAACTCTCATGCTTCACTTATATTATTTTGAGAGTCTTTTAGAATCGCATGGTAATTTTCTTTGGTTATAAAATTAGTCCTAATATGATGGGCATCCAAGATGGGTATAACAAAAAGTTTCATATAAAGTGCATTGAATACTATGAGAAGTTTGATTCTTTATTATTGTTTTGAGATATGAAGATGGTGATATTAGATTCATGCTAGTATACTTTTGTTAAAGTTTGTGATTCTCGTAGCATGCACATATGGTGAACCGTTATGTGATGAAGTTGGAGCATGATTTATTTATTGATTGTCTTCCTTATAAGTGGAGGTCGGGGACGAGCGAAGGTCTTTTCTTACCAATCTATCCCCCTAGGAGCATGCGCATAGTACTTCGTTTCGATAACTAATAGATTTTTACAATAAGTATGTGAGTTTTTTATGACAAATGTTGAGTCCATGGATTATACGCATTCTCACCCTTCCACCATTGCTAGCCTCTCTTGTGTCGCGCAAATTTCGCTGATACCATACACCCACCATATACCTTCCTCAAAACAGCCACCATACCTACCTATTATGGCATTTCCATAGCCATTCCGGGATATATTGCCATGCAACTTTCCACCGTTCCATTTATTATGACACGCTTCATCATTGCCATATTACTTTGCATGATCATGTAGTTGACATCGTATTTGTGGCAAAGCCACCATTCATAATTTTTTCATACATGTCACTCTTGAATCATTGCACATCCCGGTACACTGCCGGAGGCATTCACATAGAGTCATAATTTGGTCCAAGTATTGAGTTATAATTCATGAGTTGTAAGTAAATAAAAGTGTGATGATATTCATTATTAGAGCATTGTCCCATGTGAGGAAAGGATGATGGAGACTATGATTCCCCCATAAGTCGGGATGAGACTCTGGACGAAAAAACAGAGGCCATAAAAAAAGGGAAGGCTGAAATAAAAAAATGAGAGAAAAAGAGATAAGGGGCAATGCTACTATCCTTTTTCCACACTTGTGCTTCAAAGTAGCACCATGATCTTCATGATAGAGAGTCTCTTATATGTTGTCACTTTCATATACTAGTGGGAATTTGTCATTATAGAACTTGGCTTGTATATTCCAATGATGGGCTTCCTCAAAGTGCCCTAGTTCTTCGTGAGCAAGCAAGTTGGATGCACACCCACTTAGTTTATTTTGTTGAGCTTTCATACACTTATAGCTCTAGTGCATCCGTTGCATGGCAATCCCTACTCACTCACATTGATATCTATTGATGGACATCTCCATAGCCTGTTGATACGCCTAGTTGATGTGAGACTATCTTCCTCCTTTTTGTCTTATCCACAACCACCCTTCTATTCCACCTATAGTGCTATGTCCATGGCTCACGCTCATGTATTGCGTGAAGATTGAAAAAGTTTGAGAACATCAAAAATATGAAACAATTGCTTGGCTTGTCATCGGGGTTGTGCATGATTAAATATTTTGTGTGATGAAGATAGAGCATAGCCAGACTATGTGATTTTGTAGGGATTGCTTTCTTTGGCCATGCTATTTTGAGAAGACATGATTGCTCTGTTAGTATGCTTGAAGTATTATTGCTTTTTATGTCAATTTTAAACTTTTGTCGTGAATCTTTCGGATCTGAACATTCATGCCACAATAAACAAAATTACATGAATAAATATGTTAGGTAGCATTCCACATCAAAAATTCTGTTTTTATCATTTACCTACTCACTACAGGAATCTGGTACTTTGCCATCGGCCATGGCGGACGGCAAAGGCTAGGATGGCGGACGGCAAAGGCCTTTGCCGTCCGGCACGGACGGCAAACAGCGATGGCAAAGACAGGGTCGGCAAAGGCCTTCTTTGCCGTCTGTTTTTTGCAGCGGACGGCAAAGAGGCCTTTGCCGTCAGTGGCAGACGGCAAAGGGCATGACTCTTTACCATCTGCTGGCAGACGGCAAAGGGCACGACTCTTTGCCATCTGCTGGCAGACGGCAAAGGCTGCAGGCTCTTTGCCATCTGTTGGCAGATGGCAAAGAGACCAAATAGGCATTAATTCTGTTTCTTCTTATATCAATTCATTTTCACAGAAAATCAAACACAATCAAACACAGACTATATGTATGACCAATATAGCATATCCAACACATATTACCAATACTCATGAACACATATATATCCAACACATATCCATGAACACATATCCAACACATGTTACCAATATATAGTCATGAACACATATATATCCAACACATATCCAACAAATATTACAAGGAATGATCTAAAACTAAATATCTATTTTCCTAAAAACTATCTTATTACTAAGATCTTCTCTGGATCTTCTTCTTTTCTTCCAACCTGCATAACAAAAACACTAAGAAAGAGAGAATGGGTTAGGAGTAGAAATGTAGCATTTCACTTGGTGAAATGCAATGCTGTAGGAGCCAGTACTTGAGATCAAGATAATCTTAGTTAAGATCCTGATTTTCAAAGTGATCTTAATTAGAAAGCCAAATAGAGTAAACCAATACCAAAGAGCCAAAGAAGAGAACCAGCCAAGGACCCAATCAAGAAGCCACCACAATTAGCAGTAAGTTAAATGCCAACACAAAGACCACTATCAGTACTAGCTCCAAGAATTAAGCCAACTAAAAACTAGTGATTAAAGCCAAAGATTAAACTTCATCACCACAATTAGTTTTGTCTAGTGACAATAGGTACATGTCCCTGTGCAATGCCAAAAACAAAGCTCCAGGAGGAGATATACATCACAACCAGCCAACCAGACCAAGTCCCAACACATCCAACCACCAGCAGCTTAGAAGAGATAACTATTAAGGAGAGCTACAGAAGACCTCAAGGTATACTTGAGGGATTATGTGCTCAGACAGCCTGGAAGTGCCAGGGCTAGTTCATCACAGCATAGGGATAGTCACATGTAAATTAAGCCTAAGAGAGGGGGGCTCAGACCAGCATCACTGCCCAAATCAGATGTAGTATCTGTCTTATCA
Organism: Triticum aestivum; assembly: GCF_018294505.1. NCBI lineage: Eukaryota > Viridiplantae > Streptophyta > Magnoliopsida > Poales > Poaceae > Triticum > Triticum aestivum. Next base: position 355,399,478 of record NC_057807.1, read on the forward strand.
GTAGAAAACTAGGAAAGTAACAGCCAAAACCAAGTATAGTATCTGTTCATAGGCTATTAGAAAGAGACAAATAGGAATAGCCAAACCAAGTGGTATCTGTTCATATCAGTATTAGAAGTAAAATAACTAAGAACAAGTAAGTATCCATTCATGAGTAAAGTAACTGACCAAAGTAACAACTCCAGGATCAACTACACAGAACAGAGCAGTACAGGAGTATATATACTTCACAAATACACATAGATGGTCACTGACCAAAACCCTGACACAGCAAGAATCCATCACAGAGAGCTCCAATACAAGCTGATGCTCATCTACAGCAGCTAACCACAGCTAATAGAGCCTCACATCCAACAAGATCAAGAGCTATGCATTAGAGAGATCAGGAGGGGAGCAAGGAGAAGCTCACCAAAAGGAGTTGTAGCCGAAGCAGGATGCAGCCACACCATCACTATGGTGTGACCAGCATCACAACCAACACCACCACAACAAGCCGGAGCTTGCCAAAGAGCACCACAACGGCGGCGCCAGTGAGAGCACGGGCATGAAGGCGCCAACCAGGGGCACCGCAGCACGGAGGCGCCACCCGGGGGCACCACCACGCCACGGCACATCCAGCACCGCCAGAGGATCCTCACGGCGAGCGGACCTAAATGTGGTCCGTCCACTTTGGTTGCACATGCCAAATCAGCGATGAATGAGCTACTTTTCCCGCATAGCAAGCAAACACTCCATTCAATAGAAGAAAGGCCGGTTTTACAGAAGCAAAGATTAAAGGTAGAGTGTTCAGAAGCAATGAATGATCGATTTGGCATAAGCAGGACCAAACCAAAACCATGGCAGAAACTAAATTGACAACACATGATGATGCCTCCGAAGTAGATAAGGACAACACAAGTTTTACCTATACACAACACAACGATCACTATATGAAATAGTAAGCATTTATAGTTTCCTTGTGTTTGATTGATTGACACTCATTATTAACAAGTCAAGTTAAATCCCTGCAGCATATGTAGTAAGGACCCTATCAAATCGAGCTAACCACGGCAGCCCTCAAGCAGAGCAAACCGATTTATGGCACAATTATAGAAGTGAACAACTGAGTCCTCCTCAACCATTATTGCATATGCAGCAAAAACAAGATTGCTAATTTTTCTTGTTTGGTTTAGAACTTGAGTGGACGGGTGCAAGGCAGGAAAAGAAGAAATCCAGGAGGGGAGGAGAGGAGAAGGGGCGGACCTGGATGGCGTTGGGGCAGTGGTGGAGCTGCGTCCTCCACGGCGTCCTTCCCGTCCATGGCTTCCCGGCGTGATGGATCTGTGAGGGAGAGGAGACGTGACGCGATGCGGTGAGAAAGAGAGGGATGGATGTGACGAGGAGTGAAGAGACTCACCTGAGTCATCGGAGCAACACCGGAGCCACGCCGGTGATGTGGTGGCCGAAACCCTAGCCGTAGGGGAGGGTCACGCGTGGTCGCTGGAGGACGCGCGAGTCAGATCTGGTCGGAGGGGATGGAGGAGCGAGGCGAGGGGGTCACGTGGGTGTGTTGGGCGGCGTCGAATCCTGGCGGAGCTCACCGAAATCGGCCGCCGTAGGTGCTCGCGCGAGGGAGAGGGAGAGACGAGCGGGAGAGAGAGAGGGGAGAGAGAGAGGAGGTGGGGGCCGTGCGGAGAGAGGGGAGACAAAGAGAGGAGGTGGGGGTCAATGATTTTCTTTGTACCCGCAAAAAAGAGATAGCCCCACCTCTTTGCCGTCCGCCAGCACATGGTAAAGATTCTTTGCCATCTGCTGGCAGACGGCAAATAATTGGCTGATGGCAACTGGCATCTTTGCCGTCTGTCAGTTCTTTGCCATCTATTTTTTGCAAGCAGACGGCAAAGTGCCTCTTTGCCGTCCGCCAGCTGACGGCAAAGAACTGGCAGACGGCAAATAAGCTGATTCCAGTAGTGACTCGAGGACGAGCAGGAATTAAGCTTGGGGATGCTTGATACGTCTCCAATGTATCTATAATGTTTGATTGTTCCATGCTATTATATTATCTGTTTTGGATGTTTAATGGGCTTTAATATGCTCTTTTATATTATTTTTGGGACTAACCTATTAACCGAGGGGCCAGTGCCAGTTTCTGTTTTTTTGTGCCTATTTTACAGTTTTGCAGAAAAGGAATACCAAACGGAGCCACGAAACCACTTTTCCACCGCCGCAACCTTCTGTACCCGTGAGATCCCATCTTGGGGCCTTTTTTGGTGATCTGCCGGAGGGGGATTCGATCACGGACGGCTTCTACATCAACACCATTACCTCTCTGATGAAGCATGAGTACTTTACCACAGACCTTCGGGTCCATAGTTATTAGCTAGATGGCTTCTTCTCTCTCTTTGATCCTCAATACAAAGTTCTCCTCGATGTTCTTGGAGATCTATTCGATGTAATACTCTTTTGCAGTGTGTTTGCGAGATCCGATGAATTGTGGATTTATGAACAAGATTATCTATGAATATTATTTGGTTCTTCTCTGAATTCTTATATGCATGATTTGATATCTTTGCAAGTCTCTTCGAATTATCGGTTTAGTTTGGCCTACTAGATTGATCTTTCTTTCCATGAGAGAAGTGCTTAGCTTTGGGTTCAATCTTGTGGTGTCCTTTCCAAGTGACAGTAGGGGCGGCAAGGCACGTATTGTAGTGTTGCCATCAAGGATAACAAGATGGGGTTTTCATCATATTGCTTGACTTAATTCCTCTACATCATGTCATCTTGCTTAATGTGACGATGGAGATCATGACGTTGCTTCGGTGATGGAAATAAATGATGGCCATATCATGTCACATATTTTTGATTGCATGTGATGTTTATCTTTTATGCATCTTGTTTTTCTTGGTACGGCGGTAGCATTATAAGATGATCCCTCACTAAAATTTTAAGGTATAAGTGTTCTCCCCGAGTATGCACCGTTGCAAAAGTTCATTGTGCTGAGATGCCACGTGATGATCGGGTGTGATAGGCTCTACGTTCAAATACAACGGGTGCAAGCCAGATTTGCACATGCGGAATACTCGGGTTAAACTTGACGAGCCTAGCATATACAGATATGGCCTCGAAACACTGGAGACCGAAAGGTTGAATGTGAATCATATAGTAGATATGATCAACATAGTGATGTTCACCATTGATGACTATTCCATCTTACATGATGATCAGACATGGTTTAGTTGATTTGGATCACGTATCATTTAGATAACTAGAAGGATGTCTATCTAAGTGGGAGTTCTTAAGTAATATGATTAATTGAACTTAATTTATCATGAACTTAGTCCTGATAGTTTTTTGCATATCTACATTGTAGATCAATGGCCCATGCTACTGTTCCTTTGAATTTTAATGCATTCCTAGAGAAAGCTAAGTTGAAACATGATGGCGGCAACTACACAGAATGGGTCAGTAACTTGAGGATTATCCTCATTGCTCCACAAAAGAATTATGTCCTTGATGCACCGCTAGGTGCAAGGCCTACTGCAGGAGCAGAAGCTGACGTTGTGAATGCTTGGCAAGCTTGATCTGATGACTACTCAATAGTTCAGTGTGCCATGCTTTACGGTTTAGAATCGGGACTTCAAAGACGTTTTGAACGTCATGGACCATGTGAGATGTTCCAGGAGTTGAAGTTAATATTTCAGGCAAATGCCCGAATTGAGACATATGAAGTCTCCAACAAGTTCTATAGCTGCAAGATGAGGAGAACAGTTCTGTTAGTGAGGACATACTCAGAATGTCTGGGTACCATAATCACTTGACTCAGCTAGGAGTTAATCTTCCAGATGATTGTGTCATTGACAAAGTTCTTCAATCACTGGCACCAAGCTACAAAGGCATCATGATGAAGTACAATATGCAAGGGACAGAAAAGACTATTCCCAAGCTCTTCGCAATGCTAAAGGCCGCGGAGGTAGAAATCAAGAAGGAGCATCAAGTGTTGATGGTTAACAAGACCACTAGTTTCAAGAAGAAGGGCAAGGGTAAAAATAAGGGGAACTTCAAAAAGACTGACAAGCAAGTTGTCACTCCCGGAAGAGACCCAAATTTGTACCCAAGCCTGAAACTGAGTGCTTCTACTGCAAAGGGACTGTGCACTGGAAGCGGAACTGTCCCAAGTATTTGGCGGATAAGAAGGATGGAAAAGTGAACAAAGGTATATTTGATATACATGTTATTGATGATTGATGTGTACCTTACTAATTCTCGTAGTAGTCCCTAGGTATTTGATACCGGTTCGCTTGCTCATATTTGTAACTCGAAGCAAGGAATATGGATTAAACAAAGATTGGCTAAGGACAAGGTGACGATGCACGTCGGAAATGGTTCCAAGGTTGATGTGATCGCCGTCGGCACACTACCTCTACACCTACCTTCGGGATTAGTTTTAGACCTGAATAATTGTTATTTGGTTCTAGTGTTAAGCATGAACATTATATCTAGATCTTGTTTAGTGCGAGATGGTTATTCATTTAAATCATAAAATAATGGTTGTTCTATTTATATGAGTAATATATTTTATGGTCATGCACCCTTGAAGAGTGGTCTATTTCTAGTGAATCTTGATCATGATGATACACATATTCATAATATTGATGCCAGAAGATGCAAAGTTGATAATGATAGTGCAACTTATTTGTGTCACTGCCATTTGGGTCATATCGGTGTAAAGAGCATGAAGAAACTCCATAAAGATGGACTTTTGGAATCACTTGATTATGAATAATTTGATACTTGCGAACCGTGCCTTATGGGCAAGATGACTAAAACTCCGTTCTCCGGAACAATGGGACGAGCTAGTGACTTATTGGAAATAATACATACCGATGTATGCAGTCCAATGAGTGTTGATGCTCGTGGAAGGTATCGTTGTTTTCTGACCTTCACAGATGATTTGAGCAGATATGGGTATATCTACTTAATGAAACACAAATCTGAAACATTTGAAAAGTTAAAATAATTTCAGAGTGAAGTGGAGAATCATCGTAACAAGAAAATAAAGTTTCTACGATCTGATCGTGGAGGAGAATATTTTAGTTACGAGTTTGGCCTTCATTTAAAACAAAGTGGAATAGTTTCACAACTCACACCACCTGGAACACCACAGCGTACTGGTGTGTCCGAACGTCATAACCACACTTTATTGGATATGGTGCGCTCTATGATGTCTCTTACCGATTTGCCACTATCATTTTGGGGTTATGCATTAGAGACAGCTGCATTCACATTAAACAGGGCATCGACAAAGTCCGTTGAGACAACACCGTATGAACTATGGTTTGGTAGCAAACCTAAGTTGTCGTTTCTTAAAGTTTGGGGATGCGATGCTTATGTCAAAAGGCTTTAGCCCGATAAGCTCGAACCCAAATTGGAGAAATGTGTCTTCATAGGATACCCTAAGGAAACAATTGGGTACACCTTCTACCACAAGTCCGAAGGCAAGATTTTTGTTGCTAAGAACGGAACCTTTCTAGAGAAGGAGTTTCTCTCGAAAGAAGTGAGTGGGAGGAACGTAGAACTTGATGAGATAATTGTACCTGCTCTCAACTTGGAAAGTAGCTCATCCGAGAAATCTGTTCCCATGATGCCTACACCAACTAGATAGGAAGCTAATGATAAAGATCATGAGACTACAGATCAAGTTTCTACAGAACCTCGTAGGTTTGGCAGCACATGATCCGCACCAGAGTGGTACGGTAATCTTGTTCTGGAGGTCATGTTAACCATGGCGAACCTACGAACTATAAAGAAGCTACGATGAGCCCAGATTCCAATAAATGGCTTGAGGCCATGAAATCTAAGATAGGATCCATGTATGAGAACAAAGTGTGGACTTTGGTGGATCTGCCCGATGATCGACGACCCATAGAGAATAAATGGATTTTTAAGAAGAATACTGACGCTGACGGTAATATTACTGTCTATAAAGCTCGACTTGTTGCAAAGGGTTTTTGACAAGTTCAGGGAGTTGACTACGATGAGACTTTCTCACCCATAGCGATGCGTAAGTCTGTCTGAATCATGTTAGCAATTGCCGCATTTTATGATTATGAAATCTGGCAAATGGATGTCAATACTGCATTCCTTAATGGATTTCTTAAAGAAGAGTTGTATATGATGCAACCAGAAGGTTTTGTCGATCCTAAAGGTGCTAACAAAGTGTGCAAGCTCCAGCGATCCATTTATGGACTGGTGCAAGCATCTCGGAGTTGGAATATACACTTTGATGAGGTGATCAAAGCATATGGTTTTATACAGACTTTTGGAGAAGCCTGTATTTACAAGAAAGTGAGTGGGATCTCTATAGCATTTATAATATTATATGTGGATGACATATTATTGATTGGAAATGATGTAGAATTTCTGAATAGCATAAAAGGATACTTGAATAAGATTTTTCAATGAAAGACCTCGGTGAAGCTGCTTATATATTAAGCATCAAAATCTATAGAGATAGATCAAGACACTTGATGGGACTTTCGCAAAACACATACATTGATAAAGTTTTGAAGAAGTTCAAAATGGATCAGTCAAAGAAAGGGTTCTTGCCTGTGTTACAAGGTGTGAAGTTGAGTCAGACTCAATGCCCGATCACTTCAGAAGATAGAGAGAAAATGAAAGTCATTCCCTATGTTTCAGCCATAGGTTCTATCATGTATGCTATGCTATGTACCAGACCTGATGTGTGTGTTGCTATAAGTTTAACAAGGAGGTACCAAAGTAATCCAGGAGTGGATCACTGGACATCGGTCAAGAATATCCTAAAGTACCTGAAAATGCCTAGGGATATGTTTCTCGTTTATGGAGATGACAAAGAGCTTGTCGTAAGTGGTTATGTCGACGCTAGCTTTGACACTGATTCAGATGACTCTAAGTCACAATCCGGATACGTATTTTTATTGAATGGTGGAGCTGCCAGTTGGTGCAGTTCCAAGCAGATCGTCGTGGCGGGATCTACGTGTGAAGCGGAGTACATAGGTTCTTCGGAAGCAGCAAATGAAGGAGTTCATATCCGATCTAGGTGTAATACCTAGTGCATCGGGTCCAATGAAAATCTTTTGTGACAATACTGGAGCAATTGCCTTGGCGAAGGAATCCAGATTTCACAAAAAGACCAAACACATCAAGAGATGCTTCAACTCCATCCGAGATTTGGTCAAGGAGGGAGACATAGAGATTTGCAAAATACATACGGATCTGAATGCTGCAGACCCATTGACTAAGCCTCTTCCACGAGCAAAACATGATCAACACCAAGACTCCATGGGTGTTAGATTCATTGCAATGTAATCTAGATTATTGACTCTAGTGCAAGTGGGAGACTAAAGGAAATATGCGCTAGAGGCAATAATAAAGTTGTTATTTTATATTTCCTTATTCATGATAAATGTTAATTATTCATGTTAGAATTGTATTAACCGAAAACTTGATACATGTGTGAATTCATAGACAAAACTACGTGTCCCTAGTATGCCTCTACTAGACTAGCTCGTTGATCAAAGATGGTTAAGTTTCCTAGCCATGGACATGAGTTGTCATTTCATAATAGGATCACATCATTAGTGGAATGATGTGATGGACAAGACCCATCTGTTAGCTTAGCATAATGATTGTTCAGTTTTATTGCTACTGCTTTTTTCGTGTCAAATATATATTCCACCGACTATGAGATTATGAAACTCCCGGACACCAGTGGAATGCCTTTTGTGCTATCAAACATCACAACATAACTGGGTGATTAAATATGCTCTACAGGTATCTCCCAAGGTGTTTGTTGGGTTGGCATAGATCGATATTAGGATTTGTCACTCCGAGTATCGGAGAGGTATCTCTGGGCCCTCTCGGTAATGCACATCATATGAAGCCTTGCAAGCAATGTGACTAATGAGTTAGTTGCGGGATGATGCACTACGGAATGAGTAAAGATACTTGTCGATAACGAGATTGAACTAGGTATGAGGATACCGGCGATCGAATCTCGGGCAAGTAACATTTACTGATGACAAAGGGAATAACATATGTTGACATAGCGGTTCGACCGATAAAGATCTTCGTAGAATATGTGGGAACCAATATGAGCATCCAGGTTCCGCTACTGGTTATTGACCGGAGAGGTGTCTCGGTCATGTCTACATAGTTCTCGAACCCGTAGGGTTCGCACGCTTAACGTTCGATGACGATAGGTATTATATGAGTTATGTGTTTTGGTGACCGAAGGTTGTTCGGAGTCCCGGATGAGATCACGAACATTACGAGGAGTCTCGAAATGGTTGAGAGGTAAAGATTGATATATTGGAAGGTTATATACAGACACCGGAATGGTTCCGAAGAGGTTCGGGAATTTTTTGGAGTATCGGGAGGTTACCGAAACCCCCCGAGAAAGTTAATGGGCCTCATGGGCCATAGTGGAGAAGAGGAGGCACACCACGGGAGGTGGCGCCCCCCCCCCAAGCCAATCCAGGAGTCCCCCCTCCTTGGCGTGCCCCTTGTGGCCGGCCTCCCTCCTCCTTTATATATGGGGGCGGGGGCACTCCAAAGCACATCAATTGTTTAGCCGTGTGCGGTGCCCCCCTCCACCGTTTACTCCTCCGGTCATATTATCGTAGTGCTTAGGCGAAGCCCTGCGCGGATCACTTCACCAACACCGTCATCACGTCGTCATGCTGACGGAACTCATCGACTCCATCGACACTCTGCTGGATCAAGAGTTCGAGGGACGTCATCGAGCTGAACGTGTGCAGAACTCGGAGGTGTCGTACGTTCGGTACTTGATCGGTTGATTCGAGAAGACGTTCGACTACATCAACCGCTTAAGTTAACGCTTCTGCTTCCGGTCTACGAGGGTACGTGGACACACTCTCCCCCTCTCGTTGCTATGTTCACCTAGATAGATCTTGCATGAGTGTAGGAAAATTTTGAAATTGCATGCTACGTTTCCCAATAGTTTGAGCATGGTGATATGTTTTGTAGAAATTATTTGCACTCTCTTGCTTCACTTAAATATTTTTGAGAGTTAAATAGGAAGTGTAATTTGCATGAGTTATTGATACGTCCATTTTGCATCATGTTTTCCTACTGTTATTTATAGTGTTTTTATGCAATATAACACTTTGTGGAGTAATTCTAATGCCTTTTCTCTCATAATATGCAAGGTTTACACAAAGAGGGAGAATACCGGTAGCTGGAATTCTGGACCTGAAAAAGCTATGTCAGAGATACCTATTCTGCACATCCCCAAATGAGTTGAAATTTTATGGAGAATTATTTTTGGAATATATAATAAATATTGGAGAAAATAACTACCACAGGGGGCCACCCAGGTGCCCACAAGGCACCAGGGCGCGCCAGCCCCCCTAGCGCGCCCTAGTGGGTAGTGGGATCCTCGACCCACCTCTAGTGCCCATCTTCTGGTACATAAGATCTTTTGACATAGAAAAAATAAAGGAGAGGACTTTCGGGACGAAGCGCCGCCTTCTCAAGGCGGAACTTGGGCAGTAGCACTTTTGCCCTTCGGTGGAGCGATTCCGCCGGGGACACTTCCCTCCGGGAGGGGAAATCGAAGCCATCATCATCACCACCAACCCTCTCATCTTTGGGAGGCCAATATTCATCATCATCTTCAACAACACCATCTCATCTCAAATCCTTGTTCATCTCTTGTGTTCAATCTTAATTGGTACATGTGGGTGACTAGTAGTGTTGCTTACATCTCGTAGTTGATGCTAGATGGTTTATTTGGTGGAAGATTATATGTTCAGATCCATTATGATATTTAATATCCCTCTGATCTTGAGCATGAATATTATTTGTGAGTAGTTGCCTTTGTTATTGAGGCCTTGGGAGAAGTCATGTTGCAAGTAATCATGTGAATTTGATATCCGTTCGATATTTTGATGATGTGTATATTGTGTTTCCCTTAGTGGTGTTATGTGAACGTCGACTACATGACACTTCACCATCTTTGGGCCTAAGGGAATGCATTGTGGAGTAGTTATTAGATGATGGGTTGCTAGAGTGACAGAAGCTTAAACCCTAGTTTATGCGTTATTCCGTAAAAGGCTGATTTGGATCCATATGTTTAATCCTATGGTTAGATTGCTATCCTAATTCTTCTTCTGTAGTTGTGGATGCTTGCGAGGCGTATTAATGATAAGTGGGAGTCTTGTTCAAGTAAGAACAACACCCAAGCACTGGTCCACCCACATATCAAATTATCAAAGTAGCGAACGTGAATCAAACCAACATGATGAAAGTGACTAGATGAAATTCCCGTGTGCCCTCAGGAATGCTTTTCTTATTATAAGAGATTGTTCCGGCCTGTCCTTTGCTACAAAAAGTATTGGTCTACCTTGCTGCACTTTATTTACCATTACCATTACTTGTTCGTTACAAATTATCTTACTATCAAACTATGTGTTACCGACAATTTCAGTGCTTGCAGAAATTACCTTGTTGAAAACCGCTTGTCATTTCCTTCTGCTCCTTGTTGGGTTCGACACTCTTACTTATCAAAAGGACTACTATTGATCCCCTATGCTTGTGGGTCATCAGTTATATGTTTGGTCCAAAAACGATAGGTATATGATCATCCGTACTTCAGTTATATCTATTTGAGTAGAGGCAATTGCTCTAGTACTTCACTTATATTTGTTTGAGCATGGAGATATGTTTTGTAGTAATTATTTGCACTCTCTTGCTTCACTCAAATATTTTGAGAGTTAAATAGGAAGTGGTAATTTGCATGAGTTATATTTTTGGTCCAAAAAATGATTGGTATATAAAAGTGGTATAATAAAAACTAGCATGGACTTGTAGATCATTGAATATGATTAGTTTGATTCCTTGCAATAGTTTTACGATATTGAGGTAATAATATGTGATTGTGTTAGTAAATAATTAAAGCTAAGCATGAATATTGGTGTTAAAGTTTGTGAATCCTTATGCATGAAAGTGGTGGCCCCTAGCATTAGTGAGGAGATCGAAGTGTGATTTATCTTTGATTGAATAAACTTTTGTGTGTTAGGATCGGGGCCGCGCGATGGTTAATGATACGTCTCCAATATGCCTATAATTTTTTATTGTTTCAGGATATTATATTATCAATCTTGTATGATTTATACGCAATTTTATATCATTTTTGGAAACTAACCTATTAACTCAGTGGCCAGTGCCAATTCATGTTTTTGCCTATTTTCTTGATTCGCAGGAAAAACATAGCAAACAAAGTCCAAACACGATGAAACTTTATGGTGATTTTTCCTAGACGAGGGGAGAACCTATAAGCTTCAGAGGGAGGCCAGAAGATATACGAGGCCTCTGTTCTTCCGCGATCTCATCTGGAGGCCTCCGCCGGTACTATGCCAGAGGGGGAATCGATCACGGAGGGCTTCTACATCAACCTTGCTGCCTCTTCAATGATGTGTGAGTAGTTCGCACAGGAACTAAGGGTACATAGAGTAGCTAGATCTCTCTCTCTCTCTCTCTCTCTCTCTTTGATTTTCAATACAATGTTCTCTTCGGAGATATATTCCCAAGAGGGGAGGATCCCCCTTTCCATCTAGGGGAGGCCGAATTGGGGAGGGTGATACGTCTCCAACTTATCTATAACTTTTATTGTTTCATGCTATTATATTATCAATTTTGGATGCTTTATATGCAATTTTATATCATTTTTGGGAACTAACCTATTAACTCTGTGCATGGTGCTAGTTCTTATTTTTTGCATGTTTTTTGATTTTTAGAAAATCAATTCCAAACATGATGAAACTTTACGGTGATTTTTTTCTAGACCAGAAGGGACCCCTAGAAACTTTGGAAGGAGGTCAGAAGATCTACAGGAGAGCCACAAGCTCATTCTTGAGCTTGTGGGCCCCATGCAGCTCTGTTTGACCTAATTCCAAGCCTAAAAATTCCCATAACTCCCAAAACCAACAGAGAGCCACCCGAAACAATTTTTCTGTCACCGCAAGCTTCTGTTCTTCCGCGATCCCATGTGGAGGCCTTTTCCAGTTTTCTGTCAGAGGGCAAATTGATCATGGATCGCTTCTACATCAACCTTGCTGCCATCCCATGATGTGTGAGTATTTCACCACAAACCTATGGGTCTATATTGTTTATCTAGATGGCAGCTTCTCTCTATTTGATCTTCAATACAACGTTCTCTTTGGAGATTGATCTGATGTAATTTTATTTTGCGCTATGTTTGTTGGGATCCAATGAATTATGGGCTTATGATTGGAATATTGATTGAAAGTAATTGAGTCTTTTCTAAACTTATTATGCATGATTATTATAGCTTTGTATTTCTTTATGATCTATCCATTTTGTTTGGCCAACTAGATTGATTTATCTTTAGTGGGAGAGGTGCTTTGTAGGCTCAATCTTGCGGTGTCCTCACTCAGTGATAGTAGGGGTAGCAAGGCATGTATTGTATTTTTGGTACTAAGGGTAAAATGATAGGGTTTAATTATATTGTTTGGTTTTATTCTATTCATCTTGCTTAAAGCGTTACTCTATTTGTGATGAACTTAATACCGTAGATGTAGGCAGGAGTCGGTCGATTGGTGGAGTAATAGTAGTAGATGCAGAATCGCTTCGGTCTACTTGTCACGGACGTAATGCCTATATACAAGATCATTTCCATGAATATCGTCATAACTATGCTCTTTTCTATCAATTGTCCAACAATTTGTCTACCCACCGTATGCTATTTTTATGCGCGAGAAGCTTCTAGTGAAAACTATGTCCCCTGGGTCTATTTTAATCATATTACTAAAACCAAAAAATACATTGCTGCAATTTTCTTTCTTTTATTTTACTTTGCAATTTATCTATCTACCATTATCAGATTTAATCGTGGCAAGTAACGAGTTTAAGGGGATTGACGACCCTCTTGCCGTTGGGTGCACGCTCTTGTGTGTAGGTACTATTCACTGGGCATTTGCGTGATTCTCCTACAGGTTCGATAACCTTGGTTCTCACTGAGTAAAGTACTATCGCTAGTATATTGCTTCACTCTTCCTCTTCAGGGAAAATCCCAATGTAGCTCACAAATAGCAGAAAGAATTTCTTGCATCGTTGCTGTGGAGACATCATCAAATACCTAGAGGTTCATTCACACAAAGTATCATTTACTTGTTCTACTTTTTTCCTTTTATTTGCCTTCTCTTTTTCATCTCCCTCCACTTCTCTAAAAAATTGAAAAACACAAAAAAATATTTTGCTTGTTTCCTTGAAATGCTATCATGTCTGAGTTGGAGGAAGTTATTGTTGAGAGCGCTAGAAAGTCTCATGAGGAAAAACCTAAATTATTTGATCTTAATCATGACCCTCCTGAGAATAAACCTCACCATAATGAGGATCCCATAATCTTAAAAACTAAAACTTATCGTGTGGGTAGCGGGAACATAATCGGAAAGAATGTTATCCAGTAATTCTTTAATTGCATGCGAGTCATACCCATAATTAAGAGATCCATTCTTGATAAAAACAAATTGATATGTGGATGCTATTGCTATGCTTGTGGTTAAGCTAGAAAGGAATTTTTTTTCATCTTCATCATGTCTTAATAAAGATGTTCCTTGAACTTTCCAATATCCATGATCCAAGAGCTAAAAAGATTGCTACTATCATCCTTATGCATGGATTTGATTTTGTAATCCGTGAAGCTAGGGATATCTTTGCTTTTTATAAAATAGATTTTGAGCATCCTCCAGTAGAAGAAATCCTTCATGATAAAGACACTATGCGTAGGTTGGAATCTAATGACTATCATGCTTATGGTGAAAATATTAGGAGGAAAGTTTCTTATGTGGAACTAGTTAAATCCATGTACCATAACACTTGCACTAAATTTGAATGGATCTCCAAAGGAATTGATGAGGGATTTAGTGAAGAATGGTTTGAAAACACCGCTAGAGATCCTATTGATGATGAAATCCATGTTTTATATGAGGATCTATATGGTGACGATTCGGAGTTTGAAGTTATGAACATTAAACTTACCAACCAAAGTGCCTTCAACTATTTAAGCTCACCTACTAGAAAGGTAGAATATAAGAGTAGAGAATTAATGAGAAAAGTTTTTAAAGATTTAATCCAAAAGTATTTGAAGGATGATACCACTTGAAACTTTGAATTATGCCTAACTAGGGGCATAAAACAATAGCGCTTGTTAGGAGGCAACCTAATAGTTATCTTAAATTTTTATTTTTATTTCTATTTTGTGTGATGAAATGATTATTGGTACTGTAATGATTGTGTTTTTATTTTCTAATTAGTGTTTGTGCCAAGTTCGAGCGAGGTGCCTGCCACCTCTCCCTATTATCCGTCAAGTCTGAGCTGGAGCGCTTACTTCTCTGGGGTGAGACCTCTGTCCATCCACCGTCCACCCGCAAAGGGGAAGGGGTGACGCCTGGATCCGGCATCACCACTATTGATTTAATTCACTGCCTATCCAGAAGAGGCCGTGAGCCCAAATCCGTGGCACCAAGGGATGGAGCATAGTTGGATCCCTCTCCATAGAGCAGGATAGGCTAAATTTCGTGTTTTGACCCTTTTCGCATACCAATTCAGGATCTGATACCGGTTGGAAATAATTTTGGGATTTGACCCTTTCGCTACCGCCAGGGGTTCTGGCGGTAGGGTTAGACAGCCTACCGTCAGGGTCCCTGGTGGTAGGGTGCGACGAAGGGGGACGACGCCCGTCGCCAAATGCTAACGTGGACTAGTACCATACCGCTAGGGACTATGGCGGTAGGCTATCTGAACCTACCGTCAGCACCCCTGGCGGTAGGGGTGGCTTGGGTTTTTGCCTCCGAAAGGTTCTGTAACAAAAAATCGCAGCGGCCTGCCGGTAGGTTGTTTGAACCTACCACCGGGGGGGTTGGCAGTAGGGTCCTGGAATAGGCAGAATGCTCTCTGTGACCAAAAAAAGCACTGCCCCGGCGGTAGGCTGTCTGACCCTACCACCAGGGTCCTTGGCGGTAGGGTCCTGTGTTTGCCTATTTCCAATTTTATTTGCTTGCTTCTTTTCAAAAACAATATCACATCAATGATATAGAGTCTAAAAAATAGATCTCAAACAATTAAACTTGGGGATCACATGCACATTAATAAAAGTTGAACTAAATAGACATGTCAAACGAAGTTCAACGACTTAGCAAACGGAGTTCCACATAGTTTCACAAATAGCAAACACATAGTTCCACGTAGTTTCACAACCACTAGACAACCCAACTACAAGAGCCAAGTATCCAAGAGCAGAATTACTTGCTCCTTCTCCTCTTGGAGGTACGGTCCTCGTTCCTCTTTGAACGAGTCTCTTCAGTCTTCTTCTTGGGACGTTGAGTAACCGGTCTCTAGAAAGGGTCCAGACTCAGCAAATCCTTCTTCTTCGGATTCCTCTTCGGCAACGGAGATGGTTGAGATGATTGAGTTGGTGGAGGTCCGCAATCTACATCGTACTCCTCCTCCCCATTGCTATCCTCCTCCTCTTCCTCATGATAGGCCTCCTCCTCCTCCTCTTCTTCATGTGTGGCCTCCTCCTGCTCCTCCTCCTCCTCCTGCTCCTCCTCCTCCTCCTCCTCAACCAACGGATACGTCCATTTTGCATCATGCTTTTATATCAATATTTATTGCATTATGGGCTGTTATTACACATTATATCTCAATACTTATGGCTATTCTCTCTTATTTTACAAGGTTTACCATGAAGAGGGAGAATGCCGACAGCTGGAATTCTGGCTGGAAAAGGAGCAAATATTGGAAACCTATTCTGCATAGCTCCAAAAATCCTGAAACTCCACGGAAGTCATTTTTGGAATTAATAAGAATTATTGAGCGAAATAAACACCAGAGGGGGCCCACACCCTGGCCAGCAGGGTGGGGGCGCGCCCACCCCTACTGGGCGCGCCCCCCTGTCTCCTGGGCCCCTTGATGGCCCTCCGGTGTCCATCTTCTGCTATATGAAGGCTTTTACCCTGGAAAAAATTAGAGGCAAGCTTACGGGACAAAACTCCGCCACCACGAGGCAGAACCTTGGCGGAACCAATCTAGAGCTCCGGCAGAGCTGTTCTGCAGGGGAAACTTCCCTCCGGGAGGGGGAAATCATCACTATTGTCATCACCAACGATCCTCTCATCGGGAAGGGGTCAATCTCCATCAACATCTTCACTAGCACCATCTCCTCTCAAAACCCTAGTTCATCTCTTGTATCCAATCTTGTATCAAAACCACAAATTGGTACCTGTGGGTTGCTAGTAGTGTTGATTACTCCTTGTAGTTGATGCTAATTGGTTTACTTGGTGGAATATCATATGTTCAGATCCTTAATGCATATTATTACTCCTCTGATTATGAGCATGAATATGCTTTGTGAGTAGTTACATTTGTTCCCGAGGACATGGGTGAAGTCTTGCTATTAGTAGTCATGTGAATTTGGTATTCGTTCGATATTTTGATGAGATGTATGTTGTCTTTCCTCTAGTGGTGTTATGTGAACGTCGACTACATGACACTTCACCATTATTTGGGCCTAGAGGAAGGCATTGGGAAGTAATAAGTAGATGATGGGTTGCTAGAGTAACAGAAGCTTAAACCCTAGTTTATGCGTTGCTTCGTAAGGGGCTGATTTGGATCCATATGTTTAATGTTGTGGTTAGGTTTACCTTAATACTTCTTTTGTAGTTGCGGATGCTTGCAATAGGGGTTAATCATAAGTGGGATGCTTGTTCAAGTAAGGGCAGTACCCAAGCACCAGTCCACCCACATATCAAATTATCAAAGTATCGAACGCGAATCATATGAGCGTGATGAAAACTACCTTGACGATAATTCCCATGTGTCCTCGGAAGCTATTTTCTCATTATAAGAAATTGTCCAGGCTTGTCCTTTGCTACCAAAAGGATTGGGCCACCTTGATGCACTTTATTTACTTTCATTGCTTGTTACTCGTTACAATTTATCTTATCACAAAACTATCTGTTACCTACAATTTCAGTGCTTGCAGAGAAAACCTTGCTGAAAACCGCTTGTCATTTCCTTCTGCTCCTCGTTGGGTTCGACACTCTTACTTATCGAAAGGACTACGATAGATCCCCTATACTTATGGGTCATCAAGACTCTTTTCTGGCGCCGTTGCCGGGGAGCGTAGCTCTTTTGGTGAGTGGAACTTGGTAAGGAAACATTTATATAGTGTGCTGAAATTTTCTGTCACTTGTTACTATGGAAACTAATCCTTTGAGGGGCTTGTTCGGGGTATCTTCACCCCGACCAGTAGAGCGAAGAGTTGCTCCTCAACCTACTGAACCTACTGAAAATATTTACTTTGAGATTCCTTCGGGTATGATAGAGAAACTGCTAGGTAATCCCTTTGCAGGAGATGGAACATTGCATCCCGATTTACACCTTATCTTTGTGGATGAAGTTAGTGGATTATTTAAGCTTGCAGGTATTCTCGATGATGCTGTCAAAAGGAAGGTCTTCCCTTTATCTTTGAAGGGAGATGCATTAACATGGAATAGGCTATGTGATGATACGGGATCTTGGAATTATAAACGATTGAAGTTGGAATTTCACCAGAAGCTCTATCCTATGCATCTTGGTCGTCGTGATCATAATTACATATATAATTTCTGGCCTCGCGAAGGAGAAAGCATCGCTCAAGCTTGGGGGAGGCTTAAATCAATGTTATATTCATGCCCCAATCATGAGCTCTCCAGAGAAATGATTATTCAAAAATTTTATGCTCGGCTTTCTCTCAATGATCGCAACATGCTCGATACTTCCTGTGCTGGTTCTTATATGCTGAAGACTATTGAATTCAAATGGGACTTATTGGAAAGAATTAAACGCAACTCTGAAGATTGGGGTTCCGACGATGGTAAGGAGTCAGGTATGACACCTAAATTTGATTGTGTTAAATCTTTTATGAATACCGATGCTTTTCGTGGATTTAGCGCTAAATATGGACTTGACTCTGAGATAGTAGCTTCTTTTTGTAAATCTTTTGCTACTCACGTTGATCTCCATAAGGAGAAGTGGTTTAAATATAATCCTCCCATTGAATTAAAAGTAGTTGCACCTATTACAATTGAAGAAAAGACTGTCACCTATAGTGATCCTGTTGTTCCTACTACTTATGTTGAGAAACCTCCTTTTCCTGTTAGGATAAAGGATCACGCCAAAACTTCGACTGTTGTTCATAAGAGTAATACTAGGACTTATACACCTCCTGAGCAAATTAAAGTTGAACCTAGTATTGCTATGGTTAAAGATCTCTTGGATGATGATATAGATGGGCATGTTATTTACTTCTGTGGTGAGACTGCTAATATTGTTAAACCAGATACTAAGATACATAGACCTGTGGTAGGCATGCCTGTTATTTCTGTTAAAATAGGAGATCATTGTTATCATGGCTTATGTGATATGGGTTCTAGTGCTAGTGCAATACCCTATGACTTATATAAATAAATTATGCATGATATTGCACCCGTTGAACTGGAAGGTATTGATGTTACTATCAAACTTGCCAATAGAGATACTATTTCACCAATTGGGATTGTTAGAGATGTTGAAGTCTTGTGTGGGAAGGTTAAATATCCTGCTGATTTTCTTGTTCTTAGTTCCCCACGGGATTACTTTTGTCCCATTATTTTGGTAGACCCTTCTTGAATACAGTTAATGCTAAGATTGATTGTGAAAAGGATACTGTTACAATTGGCTTAGAGGGTATGTCTCATGAGTTTAATTTTGCTAAGTTTCGTAGACAACCTTGTGATAGAGAATCACCTAGTAAGGATGAGATTATTGGTCTTGCTTCTATTGTTGTGCCTCCTACTGATCTGTTAGAACAATATTTGCTAGACAATGAAAATGATATGTTTATGAAGGAAAGAAGGGAAATAGATGAAGTGTTCCTTCAACAGGAACCTATGCTGAAACACAACCTACCCGTTGAAATTCTAGAGGATCCCCCTCCACCCAAGGGTGATCTCGTGTTTGAACTCAAACCATTACCTGATAATCTTAAGTATGCTTGTCTTGATGAAAAGAAAATATATCCTGTTATTATTAGTGCTAACCTTTCAGAGCAAGAAGAAGAAAGATTATTGAAAACTCTAAAGAAGCACTGTGCTGCTATCGGATATACTCTGGATGATCTCAAGGGCATTAGTCCCACGTTATGCCAACACAAAATTAATTTGGAGGATGATGCCAAACCAGTTAGAGATCCTCAATGACGATTGAATCCTAAGATGAAAGAAGTGGTAAGAAAGGATATACTAAAGCTCCTTGAGGCAGGTATAATTTATCCCGTTGCTGATAGTGATTGGGTAAGCCCTGTCCATTGTGTTCCTAAAAAGGGAGGTATTACTGTTGTTCCTAATGATAAAGATGAATTGACCCCGCAAAGAATTATTACAGGTTATAGGATGGTAATTGATTTCCATAAATTAAATAAAGCTACTAAGAAAGATCATTACCCTTTACCTTTTATTGATCAAATGCTAGAAAGACTATCCAAACACACACATTTCTGCTTTCTAGATGGTTATTCTGGTTTCTCTCAAATACCTGTGTCAGTGAACGATCAATAAAAAACTACTTGAACTTGTCCTTTCGGTACTTTTGCTTATAGACGTATGCCTTTTGGTTTATGTAATGCACCTGCTACCTTTCAAAGATGCATGATGGCTATATTCTCTGACTTTTGTGAAAAGATTTGTGAGGTATTCATGGATGATTTCTCCGTCTATGGATCCTCTTTTGATGATTGCTTGATCAACCTTGATCGAGTTTTGCAGAGATGCAAAGACACTAGTCTCGTCTTGAATTGGGAAAAGTGTCACTTTATGGTTAATGAAGGCATTGTCTTGGGGCATAAGATTTCCGAGAGAGGTATTGAAGTTGATAAAGCTAAAGTTGATGCTATTGAAAAGATGCCATGTCCCAAGGACATAAAAGGTATAAGAAGTTTCCTTGGTCATGACGGTTTTTATAGGAGGTTCATTAAGGACTTTTCTAAAATCTCTAGGCCTCTGACTAATTTATTGCAAAAAGATATTCCTTTTGTCTTTGATGATGATTGTGTAGAAGCATTTGAAATACTTAAGAAAGCTTTCATCACTGCACCTATTGTTCAGCCACCTAATTGAATTTACCCTTTGAAATTATGTGTGATGCTAGTGATTATGTTGTAGGTGCTATTCTAGGGCAAAGAGTTGATAGGAAATTGAATGTTATCCAGTATGCTAGTAAGACTCTTGATACTGCCTAGAGAAATTATGCTACTACTGAAAACGAGTTTTTAGCAGTTGTGTTTGCTTGTGATAAGTTTAGACCTTATATTGTTGATTTCAAAGTTACTATTCACACTGATCATGCTGCTATTAAATATCTTGTGGAAAAGAAAGATGCTAAGCCTAGACTTATTAGATGGGTTCTCTTGCTCCAAGAATTTGACTTGCATATTATTGATAGAAAGGGAGATGAGAACCCCGTTGCAGACAACTTGTCTAGGTTAGAGAATGTTATCGATGACCCACGCCTATTAATGATAGCTTTCTTGATGAACAATTAGCGGTCGTTAATGCTTCTCGCACTGCTCCTTGGTATGCTGATTATGCTAATTACATTGTTGCTAAATTTATACCACCTAGTTTCACATACCAGCAAAAGAAAAGGTTCTTTTATGATTTAAGACATTACTTCTGGGATGACCCACATATTTATAAAGAAGGAGTAGATGGTGTTATTAGACGTTGTGTACCTGAGCATGAACAGGAACAGATCCTACGCAAGTGTCACTCTAAATCATATGGAGGACACCACGCTGGAGATAGAACTGCACATAAGGTACTGCAATCTGGTTTTTATTGGCCCACTCTCTTCAAAGATGCTCGTAAGTTTGTCTTATCTTGTGATGAATGTCAAAGAATTGGTAATATTAGTAGATGTGAAGAAATGCCTATGAATTATTCTCTTGTTATTGAACCCTTTGATGTTTGGGGCTTTGATTATATGGGACCTTTTCCTGCCTCTAATGGTTACACACATATTTTATTGCATTTGATTACGTTACTAAGTGGGTAGAAGCTATTCCAACTAGTAGTGCTGATCATAACACTTCTATTAAAATGCTTAAAAAGTTATTTTTTCGAGGTTTGGAGTCCCTAGATATCTTATGACTGATGGTGGTTCACATTTTATTCACGGTGCTTTCTGTAAGATGCTTGCTAAGTATGATGTTAATCATAGAATCACATCTCCTTATCACCTGCAGTCTAGTAGTCCAGTAGAGTTGAGCAATAGAGAGCTCAAATTAATTTTTCAATAGACTGTCAATAGATCTAGAAAGAATTGGTCCAAGAAACTTGATGATGCATTATGGGCCTATAGAACTGCATACAAAAATCCTATGGGTATGCCTCCGTATAAGATGGTTTATGGAAAAGCTTGTCACTTACCTCTTGAACTTGAACATAAAGCATATTGGGCTATTAAATAGCTCAATGATGTCTACTACACAACCTTCTTCTTGTAGACGTTGTTGGGCCTGCAAGTGCACAGATTTGTAGGACAGTAGCAAATTTCCCTCAAGTGGATGACCTAAGGTTTATCAATCCGTAGGAGGCGTAGGATGAAGATGGTCTCTCTCGAGCAACCCTGCAACCAAATAACAAAGAGTCTCTTGTGTCCCAAACACACCCAATACAATGGTAAATTGTATAGGTGCCCTAGTTCGGCGAAGAGATGGTGATACAAGTGCAAAATAGATAGTAGATATAGGTTTTTGTAATCTGAAATAATAAAAACAGCAAGGTAACTAATGATAAAAGTGAGCGTAAATGGTATTGCAATGATAGGAAACAAGGCCTAGGGTTCATACTTTCACTAGTGCAAGTTCTCTCAACAATAATAACATAGATAGATCATATAACATGCCCTCAACATGCAACAAAGAGTCACTCCAAAGCCACTAATAGCGGAGAACAAATGTAGAGATTATGGTAGGGTACGAAATCACCTCAAAGTTATTCTTTCGGATCGATCTATAAAAGAGTTCATACTAGAATAACACCTTAAGACACAAATCAACCAAAACCCTAATGTCACCTACATACTCCATTGTCACCTCAAGTATCCGTGGGCATGATTATACGATATGCATCACACAATCTCAGATTCATCCAACCAACACAAAGTACTTCAAAGAGTGCCCCAAAGTTTCTACCAGAGAGTCAAGAACGTGTGCCAACCCCTATGCATAGGTTCATGGGCGGAACCCGCAAGTTGGTCACCAAAACATACATCAAGTGGCACATGATATCCCATTGTCACCACAGATAAGCACGACAAGACATACATCAAGTGTTCTCATAAAAGACTCAATCCGATAAGATAACTTCAAGAGGGGAAACTCAATTCATCACAAGAGAGTAGAGGGGGAGAAACATCATAAGATCCAACTACAATAGCAAAGCTCGGGATACATCAAGATTGTGCCATAGAGGGAAAACGAGAGAGAACACGAGAGAGAGAGAGAGAGATCAAACACATAGCTACTGGTACATACCCTCAACCCGGAGGGTGAACTACTCTCTCCTCGTCATGGAGAGCGCTGGGATGATGAAGATGGCCACCGGTGATGGGTTCCCCTCCGGCAGGGTGCCGAAAAGGGATCCCGAGAGGTTTTTGGTGGCTACAGAGGCTTGCGGCGGCGGAACTCCCGATCTATCTTGATTTCTGATGTTTTTAGGGTACGTAGGTATATATAGGCAAAAGAAGTCGGTCGGGGGGGTGCTCGGGGGGCCCACGAGACACGAGGGCGCCACCCTATAAGGGGGGCACGCCCTCCTATCTCGTGGCCTCCTCGAGGCTCTTCTGACATGAACTCCAAGTCTCTCGGATCATAATCTTCCAAAAAATCACGTTGGCAAAGGTTTCATTCCGTTTGGACTCCGTTTGATATTCCTTTTCTTCGAAATACTGAAACAGGCAATAAAACAGCAATATGGGTTGGGCCTCCCGTTAGTAGGTTAGTCCCAAAAATGATATAAAAGTGTATAATAAAGCCCATAATCATTCAAAACAGATAATATAATAGCATGGAACAATCAAAAAATATAGATATGTTGGAGACGTATCACTCAACTATGACTTCAAACTTGCTGGTCAAAAGAGGTTATTTGATATTAGCTCACTTGATGAATGGAGAACCCAAGCCTATGAGAATGCCAAGCTATTCAAAGAAAAAGTCAAAGGCTGGCATGATAAAAGGATACAAAAGCGTGAGTTTGACGTAGGTGATTATGTGTTATTATTCAACTCTCGTTTAAGATTTTTTGCAGGAAAACTTCTCTCTAAATGGAAGGTCCTTACGTTATCGACGAGGTCTATCGTTCCGGTGCCATAAAAATCAACAACTTCGAAGGCACAAGTCCGAGGGTGGTGAACGGTCAAAGAATTAAACATTATATCTCAGGTCATCCTATCAATGTTGAAACTAATATTATTGAAACCGTAACCCCTGAGGAATACGCAAGGGACACCTTCTAGAATGTTCCAGACTCCGAAAAGGAATAGGTATGTGGTACGGTAAGTAAATCAACTCCAAAACAATTCTAATGGCAATTTTTATCAGTTTTGGAATATTTAAGAATTTTAGAAAGAAGGAAGTAGTCCAGGAAGGACACAAGGCCTACGCGAGGGTGGGGGGCATGCCCACCCTTCCTGGGCGCGCCCCCTTGTCTCGTGGCCACCTCATCTGCCTCCCGGACTCCATTTTCTTGCACGTTACATATTTTGGTCGGTAAAAACTCGTTATATAATCTCCCGAAGGTTTTGACCACCGTATCACGCAAATATCCTCTGTTTCTATTTCGAGCTGTTTCTATTACAGATTTAGAGCAATATGTCGTCTCAGGATTCAGAAGGGGAGAGCTATGTGGCTGAGTACCTTGCAGACCCTAAGGTCTATGAGGACTTGGAGCATGGTGGCTGGAGCACTAAAGAAGAGGAAGACTACGAGCCTAAGGGAAAGGAGGATACGAGTTCAGACGAAGACGAAACCCCAGTACCTAAACCTGGGGACATGCATGTGGAGTTTAAAAAGTCAAGCCTCCCTGATAGAGCAAAGAAGCCAAAGATCGAGTTTATCCCTTTTCGTCTCTTGCAGGAAAATAAACAGGAACTATGCAAAAGAATATTAAGTCTTGAGAAAGAGATCGATGATCTAAAGGAGCAAAATATTATCCTCAAGCGTAAATTGAGGAAGAAGCCTACATCATCATCACCTCCTACTTCACCACCTCCGAGGACATAATCACATGGGTATGAGCACTCCCCTTGGCAACTGCCAAGCTTGGGGGAGGTGCCCCGGTATCATATCACCATCACACTCCTATCTTTACCGTTTTATTTAGTTCGATCCTTTTAATAGTATCTTGATCTAGTAGATTGAAGTTTTGATATCAAGTAGTTTTGAGTTTTGCTTTGTGATCTCTTTATGTAATCGAGTCCGTGAGCTATCTATAATAAATATTAGTGTTGAGTCCAGGGCTTTTCTATCTTGCTATGATCTTGAGAAAGTAGAAGGAATAAAAAGAATAAAATAGTTCATATTGATCTTACGGATAGTAATGAATTCATACCTAGAAAGTATGAGGCATAAAAGTTGTTGAGAGTTGACAAACGTAGTTTTGGTCATCGTTGCAATTAATAGGAAGTAATAAGGAAAGAGAGGTTTCACATACAAATATATTATCTTGGACATCTTTTACGATTGGGACCACTCATTAAGTATGACATGCTAAAAGAGTTGATGTTGGACAAGGAAGACAACATAATGGTTTATGTTTTCTCACAGCTCAGTTAAAGTATATTGTCATTGACCTTCCCAACATGTTGAGCTTGCCTTTCCCCCTCATGCTAGCCAAATTCCTTGCACCAAGTTGAGATACTACTTGTGCTTCCAAATATCCTTAAACCAATTTTGCAAAAGACTCTCAATAGATCTAGAAAGAATTGGTCCAAGAAACTTGATGATGCATTATGGGCCTATAGAACTGCATACAAAAATCCTATGGGTATGTCTCCGTATAAGATGGTTTATGGAAAATCTTGTCACTTACCTCTTTAACTTGAACATAAAGCATATTGGGCTATTAAAGAGCTCAATGATGTCTACTACACAACCTTCTTCTTGTAGACGTTGTTGGGCCTGCAAGTGCACAGGTTTGTAGGACACTAGCAAATTTCCCTCAAGTGGATGACCTAAGGTTTATCAATTCGTAGGAGGCGTAGGATGAAGATGGTCTCTCTCAAGCAACCCTGCAACCAAATAACAAAGAGTCTCTTGTGTCCCCAACACACCCAATACAATGGTAAATTGTATAGGTGCGCTAGTTCGGCGAAGAGATGGTGATACAAGTGCAAAATAGATAGTAGATATAGGTTTTTGTAATCTGAAATAATAAAAACAGCAAGGTAACTAATGATAAAAGTGAGCGTAAACGGTATTGCAATGATAGGAAACAAGGCCTAGGGTTCATACTTTCACTAGTGCAAGTTCTCTCAACAATAATAACATAGATAGATCATATAACAAGCCCTCAACATGCAACAAAGAGTCACTCCAAAGCCACTAATAGCGGAGAACAAATGTAGAGATTATGGTAGGGTACGAAACCACCTCAAAATTATTCTTTAGGATCGATCTATAAAAGAGTTCGTACTAGAATAACACCTTAAGACACAAATCAACCAAAACCCTAATGCCACCTAGATACTCCATTGTCACCTCAAGTATCCGTGGGCATGATTATACGATATGCATCACACAATCTCAGATTCATCCAACCAACACAAAGTACTTCAAAGAGTGCCCCAAAGTTTCTACCGAAGAGTCAAGAACGTGTGCCAACCCCTATGCATAGGTTCATGGGTGGAACCCGCAAGTTGGTCACCAAAACATACATCAAGTGGCATATGATATCCCATTGTCACCACAGATAAGCACGACAAGACATACATTAAGTGTTCTCATAAAAGACTCAATCCGATAAGATAACTTCAAGAGGGGAAACTCAATTCATGACAAGAGAGTAGAGGGGGAGAAACATCATAAGATCCAACTACAATAGCAAAGCTCGGGATACATCAAGATCGTTCCATAGAGGGAACACGAGAGAGAACATGAGAGAGAGATCAAACACATAGCTAATGGTACATACCCTCATCCCCGAGGGTGAACTACTCTCTCCTCGTCATGGAGATCGCCGGGATGATGAAGATGGCCATCGGTGATGGGTTCCCCCTCCGGTAGGGTGCCAGAACAGGCTCCCGAGAGGTTTTTGGTGGCTACAAAGGCTTGCGGTGGCGGAACTCCCGATATATCTTGATTTCTGATGTTTTTAGGGTACGTAGGTATATATAGGCAAAAGAAGTCGGTCGGGGGGTGCTCGAGGGGCCCACGAGATAGGGGGCCGCCGCCCTGTAAGGGGGCACGCCCTCCTATCTTGTGGCCTCCTCGAGGCTCTTCTGACGTGAACTCCAAATCTCCCAGATCATAATCTTCCAAAAAATCACGTTGCCGAAGGTTTCATTCCGTTTGGACTCCGTTTGATATTCCTTTTCTTCGAAATACTGAAACAGGCAATAAAACAACAATATGGGTTGGGCCTCCGGTTAGTAGGTTAGTCCCAAAAATGATATATAAGTGTATAATAAAGCCCATAATCATTCAAAACAAATAATATAATAGCATGGAACAATCAAAAATTATAGATACGTTGGAGACGTATCAAGCATCCCCAAGCTTAATTTCTGCTCGTCCTCGAGTAGGTAAATGATAAAAACAGAATTTTTGATGTGGAATGCTACCTAGCATGATTCTCAAAGTAATTTCTCTTTATTGTGGCATGAATTTTCAGATCCAAATGATTCAAAATGAAAGTTCATATTGACATAAGAAATAGTAACACTTCAAGCATACTAATCAAAGCAATAATGTCTTCTCAAAATAACATGGCAAAAGAAAGTTATCCCTACAAAATCATATAGTCTGGCTGTTGCTCTATCTTCATCACACAAAGTATTTAATCATGCACAACCCCGATGACAAGCCAAGCAATTGTTTCATACTTTAATAATCTCAAACTCTTTCAACTTTCACGCAATACATGAGCGTGAGCCATGGACATAGCACTATATGTGGAATAGAATGGTGGTTGTGGAGAAGACAAAAAGGAGAAGATAGTCTCACATCAACTAGGCATATCAATGGGCTATGGAGAGGCCCATTAATAGATATCAATGTGAGTGAGTAGGGATTGCCATGCAACGGATGCACTAGAGCTATAAATATATGAAAGCTCAACAAAAGAAACTAAGTGGGTGTGCATCCAACTTGCTTGCTCACGAAGACCTAGGGCACTTTTGAGGAAGCCCATCATTGGAATATACAAGCCAAGTTCTATAATGAAAAATTCCCACTAGTATATGGAAGTGACAACATATGTGACTCTCTATCATGAAGATCATGGTGCTATTTTGAAGCACAAGTGTGGAAAAAGATATAGTAGCATTGTCCCTTCTCTCTTTTTCTCTCATTTTATTTTTTTTTCTTTTTCTTTTTTTTCTTTTTTTCCTTTCTTTGGCCTTTTTCTTTTTCTTTTTTTTATTTTTTCTTTCTTTTTGTAAAGTCCGAAGTCTCATCCTGACTTGTGGGGGAATCATAGTCTTCATCATCCTTTCCTCACTAGGATAATGCTCTAATAATGAAGATCATCACACTTTTATGGATTTACAACTCAAAGCTAGAACAAGATATGACTCTATATAAATGCCTCCGGCGGTTTACCGGGATATGCAATGAATCAAGAGCGACATGTATGAAAATTATGAAGGTGGCCTTGCCACAAATACGATGTCAACTACATGATCATGCAAAGAGCAATATGACAAAAGTAATGCGTGTCATATGAACGGAACGGTGGAAAGTTGCATGGCAATATATCTCGGAATGGCTATGGAAATGCCATAATAGGTAGGTACGGTGGCTGTTTTGAGGAAGGTATATGGTGGGTGTATGGTACCGGTGAGAGTTGCGCGGCACAAGAGAGGCTAGCAATGGTGGAAGGGTGAGGTGTGTATAATGCATGGACTCAACATTAGTCAAAAGAACTCATGTACTTGTTGCAAAAATCTAGAAATCATCAAAAACCAAAGCACTATGCGCATGCTCCTAGGGGGATAGATGTTGGAAATATTCCCTAGAGGCAATAATTAATCAGTTATTATTATTATATTTCCTTGTTCATGATAATCATTTATTATCCATGCTATAATTGTATTGATAGGAAACTCAGATACATGTGTGGATACATAGACAACACCATGTCCCTAGTAAGCCTCTAGTTGACTAGCTCGTTAATCAATAGATGGTTACGGTTTCCTGACCATGGACATTGGATGTCGTTGATAACGGGATCACATCATTAGGAGAATGATGTGATGGACAAGACCCAATCCTAAGCCTAGCACAAAGATCGTGTAGTTCGTATGCTAAAGCTTTTCAAATGTCAAGTATCATTTCCTTAGACCATGAGATTGTGCAACTCCCGAATACCGTAGGAATGCTTTGGGTGTACCAAACGTCACAACGTAACTGGGTGGCTATAAAGGTGCACTACAGGTATCTCCAAAAGTGTCTGTTGGGTTGGCACGAATCGAGACTGGGATTTGTCACTCCGTGTAAATGGAGAGGTATCTCTGGGCCCACTCGGTAGGACATCATCATAATGTGCACAATGTGACCAAGGGGTTGATCACGGGATGATGTGTTACGGAACGAGTAAAGAGACTTGCCGGTAACGAGATTGAACAAGGTATCGGGATACCGATGATCGAATCTCGGGCAAGTATAATACCGCTAGACAAAGGGAATTATATACGGGATCGATTGAGTCCTCGACATCGTGGTTCATCCGATGAGATCATCGTGGAACATGTGGGAGCCAACATGGGTATTCAGATCCCGCTGTTGGTTATTGACCAGAGAACGTCTCGGTCATGTCTGCATGGTTCCCGAACCCGTAGGGTCTACACACTTAAGGTTTGATGACGCTAGGGTTATAAAAGAAATTTTGTATGAGGTTACCGAATGTTGTTCGGAGTCCCGGATGAGATCCCGGACGTCACGAGGAGTTCCGAAATGGTCCGGAGGTAAAGATTTATATATGGGAAGTCCTGTTTTGGTCACCTAAAAAGTTTCGGGTTTTATCGGTAATGTATCGGGACCACCGGGAGGGTCCCGGGGGTCCACCAAGTGGGGCCACCATCCCCGGAGGGCTGCATGGGACAAGTGTGGGAGGGGACCAGCCCTAGGTGGGCTGGTGCGCCCCTCCCCCCCCCCCACAAGGGCCCAAGGCGCCTAGGGTTTGGGGAGGGGGCGCCTCCACCTGACTTGGGGGGCAAGTTTCCCCCTCTCCCCCCCCCCTTGGCCGCCCCCCTAGATGGGATCTAGGGCTGGCCACCGCCCCTAGGGGTGGAAACCTAGGTGGGGGCGCAGCCCCCTCTCCCCCTATATATAATGGAGGCAAAGGAGCAGCCCAACACACGAAGTTCTTCTCATGTTGGCGCAGCCCTACCTCTCTTTCTCCTCATATCTCGCGGTGCTTGGCGAAGCCCTGCTGGATCACCACGCGCCTCCACCACCACCATGCCGTTGTGCTGCTGCTGGATGGAGTCTTCCTCAACCTCTCCCTCTCTCCTTGCTAGATCAAGGCATGGGAGACGTCACCGGGCTGTACGTGTGTTGAACGCGGAGGTGCCGTTCGTTCGGCACTAGGATCTCCGGTGATTTGGATCACGACGAGTACGACTCCTTCAACCCCGTTCTCTTGAACGCTTCCGCTTAATGATCTACAAGGGTATGTAGATGCACTCTCCTTCCCCTCGTTGCTGGTTTCTCCATAGATAGATCTTGGTGACACGTAGGAAAATTTTGAATTTCTGCTACGTTCCCCAACAGTGGCATCATGAGCTAGGTTTATTGCGTAGATTCTATGCACGAGTAGAACACAAAGTAGTTGTGGGCGTTGATTTTGTTCAATATGCTTACCGTTACTAATCCAATCTTGATTCGGCGGCATTGTGGGATGAAGCGGCCCGGACCGACCTTACACGTACTCTTACGTGAGACAGGTTCCACCGACTGACATGCACTTGTTGCATAAGGTGGCTAGCGGGTGCCAGTCTCTCCCACTTTAGTCAGATTGGATTCGATGAAAAGGGTCCTTATGAAGGGTAAATAGCAATTGACATATCACCTTGTGGTTTTTGCGTAGGTAAGAAACATTCTTGCTAGAAACCCATAGCAGCCACGTAAAACATGCAAACAACAATTAGAGGACGTCTAACTTGTTTTTGCAGGGTATGCTATGTGATGTGATATGGCCAAAAGAATGTGATGAATGATATATGTGATGTATGAGATTGATCATGTTATTGTAATAGGAATCACGACTTGCATGTCGATGAGTATGACGACCGGCAGGAGCCATAGGAGTTGTCTTAATTTATTGTATGACCTGCGTGTCATTGAACAATGCCATGTAATTACTTTACTTCATTGCTAACCGGTAGCCATAGTATTAGAAGTAATAGTTGGCGAGACAACTTCATGAAGACACGATGATGGAGATCATGATGATGGAGATCAAGGTGTCATGCCGGTGACGATGATGATCATGGAGCCCCGAAGATGGAGATCAAAAGGAGCAATATGATATTGGCCATATCATGTCACTATTTGATTGCATGTGATGTTTATCATGTTTATGCATATTATTTGCTTAGAACGACGGTAGTAAATAAGATGATCCCTCATTAAAATTTCAAGAAAGTGTTCCCCCTAACTGTGCACCGTTGCGAAAGTTCGTCGTTTCAAAGCACCATGTGATGATCGGGTGTGATAGATTCTAACATTCACATACAACGGGTGTAAGACAGATTTACACATGCAAAACACTTAGGTTGACTTGACGAGCCTAGCATGTACAGACATGGCCTTGGAACACAAGAGACCGAAAGGTCGAGCATGAGTCGTATGGTAGATACGATCAACATGAAGATGTTCACCGATGATGACTAGTTCGTCTCACGTGATGATCGGACACGGCCTAGTTGACTCGGATCATGTAATCACTTAGATGAGTAGAGGGATGTCTATCTGAGTGGGAGTTCATTAGATGAACTTAATTATCCTGAACATAGTCAAAAGCCCTTTGCAAATTATGTCATAGCTCGCGCTTTAGTTCTACTGTTTTAAATATGTTCCTAGAGAAAATATAGTTGAAAGTTGATAGTAGCAATTATGCGGACAGTAGAAGGCTTATGTCCTTAATGCACCGCTTAGTGTGCTGAACCTCGGACGTCGTCTATAGATGTTGCGAACATCTGACATACACGTTTTGATAACTACGTGATAGTTCAGTTAAACGGTTTAGAGTTGAGGCACCAAAGACATTTTCGAAAAGTCGCGGAACATATGAGATGTTTCGAGGGCTGAAATTGGGATTTCAGGCTCGTGCCCATGTCAAGAGGTATAAGACCTCCGACGATTTTCTTAGCCTGCAAACTAAGGGAGAAAAGCTCAATCATTGAGCTTGTGCTCAGATTGTCTGAGTACAACAATCACTTGAACCGAGTGGGAGTTGATCTTCCAGATGAGATAGTGATGTTTCTCCAAAGTCATTGCCACCAAGCTGATAGAGCTTCGTGATGAACTATAACATATCAGGGATAGATATGATGATTCTTGAGGTATTCACGATGTTTGACACCGCGAAATTAGAAATCAAGAAGGAGCATCAATTGTTGATGGTTGGTGAAACCACTAGTTTCAAGAAGGGCAAGGGCAAGAAGGGATACTTCATGAAACGGCAAATCAGCTGCTGCTCTAGTGAAGAAACCCAAGGTTGAACCCAAACCCGAGACTCAGTGCTTCTGTAATAAGGGGAACAATCACTGGAGCAGAATTACCCTAGATACTTGGTAGATGAGAAGGCTGGCAAGGTCGATAGAAGTATATTGGATGTACATTGTGTTAATGTGTACTTTACTAGTACTCCTGGTAGCACCATGGTAATAGATACCGGTTCGGTTGCTAAGTGTTAGTAACTCAAAATAAAAGGCTACGGAATAAACGGAGACTAGCTAAAGGTGAGATAACGATGTGTGTTGGAAGTTTTTCCAAGGTTGATGTGATCAAGCATCGCACGCTCCCTCTACCATCGAGATTGGTGTTAAACCTAAATAATTGTTATTTGGTGTTTGCGTTGAGCATAGACATGATTGGATTATGTCTATTGCAATACGGTTATTCATTTAAGGAGAATAATGGTTACTCTGGTTTTTTGAATAATACCTTCAATGGTCTTGCACCTAAAATGAATGGTTTATTGAATCTCGATCGTAATGATACACATTTTCATGCCAAAAGATATAAGATAGTAATGATAGGACCACTTACTTGTGGCACTGCCATGTAAGTCATATTGGTATAAAAACGCATGAAGAAGCTCCATGTTGATGGATCTTTGGACTCACTCGTTTTTGAAAAGTTTGAGACATGCGAGCCATGTCTATTGGTGTATACGCATGAAGAAACTCCATGCAGATGGATCGTTTGGACTCACTTGATTTTGAATCGCTTGAAAAATGCAAATCATACCACATGGGCAAGATGACTGAAAAGCCTAGTTTTCAGTAAAATGGAACAAGATAGCAACTTGTTGGAAGTAACACATTTTGATGTGTGCAGTCCAATGAGTGCTGAGGCATGCAATGAATATCCTTATGTTCTTACTTCACGGATGATTTAAGTAGATACTGAGTATATTTACTTGATGAAACACAAGTCTGAATTATTGAATGGTTCAAGTAATTTCAGAGTGAAGTTGAAGATCATCGTGACAAGAAGATTAAATGTCCATGATATGATCATAGAGATGAGTATCTGAGTTACGAGCTTTGGCACGTAATTAAGACATTGTGGAAATTGTTTCACAATTAATACCGCCTGGAACACCATAGTGTGATGGTGTGTCCGAACATCATAGTTGCACCCTATTGGATATGGTGCGTACCATGATGTCTCTTATCGAATTACCACTATCGTTCATGGGTTAGGCATTAGAGACAACCGCACTCACTTTAATAGGGCACCACGTAATTCCGTTGAGACGACATCGTTTGAACTATGGTTTGGAGAAACCTAAGTTGTCGTTTCTTAAAAGTTTGGGGCTGCGACACTTATGTGAAAAGTTTCAGGTTGATAAGCTCGAACCCAAAGCTGATAAAATGCATCTTCATAGTACACCCAAAACAGTTGGGTATTCCTCCTAATTTAGATCCGAAAGCAATAGGGATTGTTTCTTGAATCGGGTCCTTTCTCGAGGAAAAGTTTCTCTCGAAAGAATTGAGTGGGAGGATGGTGGAGACTTGATGAGGTTATTGAACCGTCACTTCAACTAGTGTGTAGCAGGGCATAGGAAGTTGTTCCTATGGCGCCTACACCAATTGAAATAGAAGCTTATGATAGTGATCATGAAGTTTCGGATCAAGTCACTACAGTACCTCGTAGGGTGACAAGGATGCGTACTACTTCAGAGTGGTACAGTAATCCTGTCTTGAAGGTCATGTTGCTAGACAACAATGAATCTACGAGCTAAGGAGAAGCGATGGTGGGCCCATATTCCGACAAATGGTTAGAAGCCATGAAATCCGAGATAGGATCCATGTATCAAAACAAAGCATGGACTTTGATGGACTTGCCCGATGATCGGCACGCCATTTAGATAAATGGATCTTTAAGAAGAAGACGGACGTGGACGGTAATGTCACCGTCTATGAAGCTCGACTTGTGGCGAAGAGTTTTTCACAAGTTCAAGGAGTTGACTATGATGAGATTTTCTCATCCGTAGTGATGCTTAAGTCCGTCGGAATCATGTTAGCATTAGCTGCATTTATGAAATCTGCCAAATGGATGTCAAAACGAGTTTCCTTACCAGTTTTCGTAAGGAAAGGTTGTATGCGATACAATCAGAAAGGTTTTGTCGATCCTAAGGATGCTAAAAGGTATGCTAGCTCCAGCGATCCTTCAAAGGACTGGAGTAAGCATCTCGGAGTTGGAATGTACGCTTTGATGAGATGATCAAAGATTTTGGGTTTATACAAAGTTTACGAGAAATTTGTATTTCCAAAGAAGTGAGTGGGAGCACTATAGAATTTCTGATGAGTATATGTTGTTGACATATTGTTGATCAGAAGTGATGTAGAATTTCTGGAAAGCATATAGGGTTATTTGAAAGGTGTTTTTCAATAGAAAACCTGGAATAAGCTGCTTGAACATTGAGCATCAAGATCTATGAGGATAGATCAAAAAACGCTAAATGGTACTTTCAAATGAGCACATACCTTGACATGATCTTGAAGGTGTTCAAGATGGATCCGTCAAAGAAGGAGTTCTTGCCTGAGTTGTAAGGTATGAAGTTAAGAGTTAAAGCTCGACCACGGCAGAAGAGAGAGAAAGGACGAAGGTCGTCCCCTATGCTTCATACGTAAGCTCTATAGTATGCTATGCTGTGTACCGCACCGGAAGTGTGCCTTGCCATGAGTCAGTCAAGGGGTACAAGAATGATCCAGGAATGGATCATTGGACAGCGGTCAAAATTGTCCTTGGAGTAAATAAGGACATGTTTCTCGATTATGGAGGTGATAAAGAGTTCGGCGTAAAGGGTTACGTCGATGCAAGCTTTAACACCTATCCGAGTGACTCTGAGTAGCAAACCGGATACATATAGTGGAGCAACCATTTGGAATAGCACCAAGTGGAGTGTGGAAGCAGCATTTACAATATGACATAGAGAATTGCGAAGTACATACGAATTTGAATGTTGTAGACCCATTGACTAAAACCTCTCTCACAAGCAAAACATGATCAAACCCCAGAACTCATTGAGTCTTAATCACATGGTGATGTGAACTAGTTTAGTGACACTAGTAAACTCTTTGGATGATTGGTCACATGGCGA
The DNA here is from genome assembly GCF_018294505.1 of Triticum aestivum. Taxonomy (NCBI): domain Eukaryota; kingdom Viridiplantae; phylum Streptophyta; class Magnoliopsida; order Poales; family Poaceae; genus Triticum; species Triticum aestivum. The sequence continues at coordinate 355,434,616 of NC_057807.1, forward strand.
TGTGACCGATCAGTGTTAATCACATGGCGATGTGAACTAGATTATTGACTCTGGTGCAAGTCGGAGACTGTTGGAAATATGCCCTAGAGGCAATAATAAATTAGTTATTATTATTATATTTCCTTGTTCATGATAATTGTTTATTATCCATGCTATAATTGTATTGATAGGAAACTCAGATACATGTGTGGATACATAGACAACACCATGTCCCTAGTAAGCCTCTAGTTGACTAGCTCGTTGATCAATAGATGGTTACGGTTTCCTGACCATGGACATTGGATGTCGTTGATAATGGGATCACATCATTAGGAGAATGATGTGATGGACAAGACCCAATCCTAAGCCTAGCACAAAGATCGTGTAGTTCGTATGCTAAAGCTTTTCAAATGTCAAGTATCATTTCCTTAGACCATGAGATTGTGAAACTCCTGGATACCGTAGGAATGCTTTGGGTGTACCAAACGTCCCAGCGTAACTGGGTGGCTATAAAGGTGCACTACGGGTATCTCCGAAAGTGTCTGTTGGGTTGGCACAAATCGAGACTGGAATTTGTCACTCTGTGTAAATGGAGAGGTATCTCTGGGCCCACTCGGTAGGACATCATCATAATGTGCACAATGTGACCAAGGGGGTGATCACGGGATGATGTGTTACGGAACGAGTAAAGAGACTTGCCGGTAACGAGAATGAACAAGGTATCGGGATACCGACGATCGAATCTCGGGCAAGTATAATACAGCTAGACAAAGGGAATTGTATACGGGGTCGATTGAGTCCTCGACATCGTGGTTCATCCAATGAGATCATCGTGGAACATGTGGGAGCCAACATGGGTATCCAGATCCCGTTGTTGGTTATTGATCGGAGAACGTCTCGGTCATGTCTGCATGGTTCCCGAACCCGTAGGGTCTACACACTTAAGGTTCGATGACGCTAGGGTTATAAAGGAAGTTTGTATGAGGTTACCGAATGTTGTTCGGAGTCCTGAATGAGATCCCGGACGTCACGAGGAGTTCTGTAATGGTCCGGAGGTAAAGATTTATATATGGGAAGTCCTATTTTGGTCATCGGAAAAGTTTCGGGTTTTATCGGTAACGTACCGGGACCACCAGGAGGGTCCCGGGGGTCCACCAAGTGGGGCCACCATCCCCGGAGGGCTGCATGGGCCAAGTGTGGGAGGGGACCAGCCCCAGGTGGGCTGGTGCACCCCCCCACAAGGTCCCAAGGCGCCTAGGGTTTGGGGAGGGGGCGCCTACACCTGACTTGGGGGGCAAGTTTCCCCCTCTCCCCCCTTGGTCGCCCCCCTAGATGGGATCTAGGGCTGGCCGCCGCCCCTAGGGGTGGAAACCTAGGTGGGGGCGCAGCCCCCTTTCCCCCTATATATAGTGGAGGCAAAGGAGCAGCCCAACACACGAAGTTCTTCTCATGTTAGCGCAGCCCTACCTCTCTTTCTCCTCATATCTCGCGGTGCTTGGCGAAGCCCTGCTGGATCACCACGCTCCTCCACCACCACCACGCTGTTGTGCTGCTTCTGGATGGAGTCTTCCTCAACCTCTCCCTCTCTCCTTGCTGGATCAAGGCATGGGAGACGTCACCGGGCTGTACGTGTGTTGAACACGGAGGTGCCGTCCGTTCGGCACTAGGATCTCCGGTGATTTGGATCACGACGAGTACGACTCCTTCAACCCCGTTCTCTTGAACGCTTCCGCTTAGCGATCTACAAGGGTATGTAGATGCACTCTCCTTCCCCTCGTTGCTGGTTTCTCCATAGATAGATCTTGGTGACACGTAGGAAAATTTTGAATTTCTGCTACGTTCCCCAACAATAGATTGGTAGGAAAAGACCATCGCTCGTCCCCGACCGCCACTCATAAGGAAGACAATCAATAAATAAAATTGTGCTCCAACTTCATCACAAAGCGGTTCACCATACGTGCATGCTACGGGAATCACAAACTTCAACACAAGCATTCTTTAAATTTATAATCACCTCAACTAGCATGACTCTAATATCACTACCTCCATATCTCAAAACAATTATCAAGTATCAAATTGGTCATAGCATCCAATTCACCTCCTATGAAAGTTTTCGTTCAAATTACCATGCTGTTTAAGACTCTCAAAATAATATAAGTGAAGCATGAGAGACTAGCAATTTCTACAAAATATAACCACCGTTGTGCTCTAAAAGATATAAGTGAAGCACTAGAGCAAACGACAAACTACTCCGAAAGATATAAGTGAAGATCAATGAGTAGCTAAAAAATCATGCAACTATGTGAAGACTCTTTCTCATTAAAGAAATTCAGATCTTGGTATTGTATTCAAGCAGCAAGCAAAACAAAATAAATGACATTGCAAGGATAGCACGACTCATGTGAAGAAGCAAAAACTTAGGCTCAACCGATACTAACCGATAGTTGTTGAAGAAGAAAGGTGGGATGCCTACCGGGGCATCCCCAAGCTTAGATGCTTGAGACTTCTTGAAATATTATCTTGGGGTGCCTTGGGCATCCCCAAGCTTGAAATTTTGTGTCTCCTTAATTACTCTCATATCATGGTTTCTCTTTTTATCAAAAGCTTCATTCACAACAAACTCAACAAGAACTCATGAGATAGGTTAGTATAAACTAATGCAAAACCTTATCATTTTCTACTGTAACAAATCACTATCATTATTATTAAACATTGCATACTAAATGCCTCTGCATATTTAATACTCCTATCCTTAAATAGAATCATTAAACAAGCAAACATATGCAAACAATGCAAACATAACAGCAATCTGCCAAAACAGTACAGTCTGTAAAGAATGCAAGAGTATCAATACTTCCCTGACTCAAAAAATTATGAACTAAAATTCCCACTGTAATAAATTTATCAGATCTTAATATGCAAAAAGATTCAATGTTATACCATTCTCTTACTTTTCTAGGGAATTTTTGCAACAGCGGTAAACTTTCTGTTTTCAAACAGCAACATGTATACTAGCAAAATAAGCATGGCAAAGGCTATCCTTGACTTTTTTTATTGAAACTATAGATGCAAAACATTATTCTAACTAACAGCAAGCAAAAACTAACAAAAGAAAATGACGCTCCAAGCAAAACACATATCATGTGGTGAATAAAAATATAGCTCCAAGTAAAGTTACCGATGAACGAAGACGAAAGAGGGGATGCCTTCCGGGGCATCCCCAAGCTTAGGCTCTTGGTTGTCCTTGAATATTACCTTGGGATGCCTTGATCATCCCCAAGCTTAGTCTCTTTCCACTCCTTATTCCATAGTCCATCGAATCTTTACCCAAAACTTGAAAACTTCAACCACACAAAACTCAAAACAAAACTCGTAAGCTCCGTTAGTATAAGAAAATAAAACCACCACTTAGGTACTATAATGAACTCATTATAAATTCATATTGGTGTTAAACCTACTGTATTCCAACTTCTCTATGGTTCATACCACTTAATACTAGCCATAGATCCATCAAAATAAGCAAACAACACAAGAAAACAGAATCTGTTAGAAACAGAACAGTCTGTAGTAATCTGTATCAAACGTATACTTCTGGAACCCCCAAAATTATGAAATAAATTTATGGACCTGAGAAATTTGTCTATTAATCATATGAAAAAAGAATAAACCTAAAAGCACTCTCCAGTAAAAAATGGCAGCTAATCTCGTGAGCGCTAAAGTTTCTGTTTTTCACAGCAAGATCACATAAACTTCACCCAAGTCTTCCCAAAGGTTCTACTTGGCACTTTATTGAAACAAAAGCTATAAAGCATGATTACTACAGTATCATAATCATGTGGACACACAAAAATAGTAAGGATAAATATTGGGTTGTCTCCCAACAAGAGCTTTTCTTTAATGCCTTTCTAGCTAGGCATGATGATGACAATGATGCTCACATAAAAGATAGAAATTGAAACATAACGGGGGCATCATGAAGCATATGACTAGCACATTTAAGCCTAACCCTCTTCCTATGCATAGGGATTTTGTGAGAAAACAACTTATGGGAACAATAATCAACTAGCATAGAAAGGTAAAACAAGCATAGCTTCAAAATTTGAAGCACATAGAGAGGAAACTTGATATTATTGCAATTCCTACAAGCATATGTTCCTCCCTCGTAATAATTTTCAGTAGCAGCATGAATGAATTCAACAATATAACCAGCACCTAAAGCATTATTTTCATTATCTACAGGCATAGAAAATTTACTACTCTCCACATAAGCAAAATTCTTCTCATGAATAGTAGTGGGAGCAAACTCAACAAAATAATTATCATGTGAGGCATAATCCAATTGAAAACTAAAATCATGATGACAAGTTTCATAGTTATCATTATTCTTAATAGCATACAATTCATCACAATAATCATCATAGGTAGCAACTTTGTTCTCATAATCAATTGGAACCTCTTCCGAAATAGTGGAATCATCACTAAATAAAGTTGACACTCTTCCAAATCCACTTTCATCAATATAATCATCATAAATAGGAGGCATGATTTCATCATAATAAATATTATCATCAAAACTTGGGGGACTAAAAATATCATATTCATCAGACATAGCTTCCCCAAGCTTGTGGCTTTGCATATCATTAGCATCATGGATATTCAAGGAATTCATACTAACAACATTGCAATCATGCTCATCATACAAGGATCTAGTACCAAACATTCTATAGATTTCTTCTTCTAGCACTTGAGCACAATTTTCCTTTCCATCAAACTCATGAAAGATATTAAAAAGACAAAGCGTATGAGACTAACTTAACTCCATTTTTTTGTAGTTTTCTTTTATAAACTAAACTAGTGATAAAACAAGAAACAAAAAGATTCGATTGCAAGATCTAAAGATATACCTTCAAGCACTCACCTCCCTGGCAACGGCGCCAGAAAAGAGCTTAGTTGACGGGGTGTGAGTGAGTGCCCTTTACCTAGCCTCCCCAGCAACGGCGCCAGAAAAGAGCTTGATGTCTACTACACAACCTTCTTCTTGTAGACGTTGTTGGGCCTGCAAGTGCACAGGTTTGTAGGACAGTAGCAAAGTTCCCTCAAGTGAATGACCTAAGGTTTATCAATCCGTAGGAGGCGTAGGATGAAGATGGTCTCTCTCAAGCAACCCTGCAACCAAATAACAAAGAGTCTCTTGTGTCCCCAACACACCCAATACAATGGTAAATTGTATAGGTGCACTAGTTCGGCGAAGAGATGGTGATACAAGTGCAAAATAGATAGTAGATATAGGTTTTTGTAATCTGAAATAATAAAAACAGCAAGGTAACTAATGATAAAAGTGAGCGTAAACAGTATTGCAATGATAGGAAACAAGGCCTAGGGTTCATACTTTCACTAGTGCAAGTTCTCTCAACAATAATAACGTAGATAGATCATATAACAAGCCCTCAACATGCAACAAAGAGTCACTCCAAAGCCACTAATAGCGGAGAACAAATGTAGAGATTATGGTAGGGTACGAAACCACCTCAAAGTTATTCTTTCGGATCGATCTATAAAAGAGTTTGTACTAGAATAACACCTTAAGACACAAATCAACCAAAACCCTAATGTCACCTAGATACTCCATTGTCACCTCAAGTATCCGTGGGCATGATTATACGATATGCATCACACAATCTCAGATTCATCCAACCAACACAAAGTACTTCAAAGAGTGCCCCAAAGTTTCTACCAGAGAGTCAAGAACGTGTGCCAACCCCTATGCATAGGTTCATGGGAGGAACCCGCAAGTTGGTCACCAAAACATACATCAAGTGGCACATGATATCCCATTCTCACCACAGATAAGCACGACAAGACATACATCAAGTGTTCCCATAAAAGATTCAATCCGATAAGATAACATCAAGAGGGGAAACTCAATTCATCACAAGAGAGTAGAGGGGGAGAAAAATCATAAGATCCAACTACAATAGCAAAGCTTGGGATACATCAAGATTGTGCCATAGAGGGAACACGAGAGAGAGAGAGAGAGATCAAACACATAGCTACTGGTACATACCCTCAGCCCCGAGGGTGAACTACTCTCTCCTTGTCATGGAGAGCGCCGGGATGATGAAGATGGCCACCGGTGATGGGTCCCCCCTCCGGCAGGGTGCCGGAACGGGCTCTCGAGAGGTTTTTGGTGGCTACAGAGGCTTGCGGCGGCGGAACTCCCGCTCTATCTTGATTTCTGATGTTTTTAGGGTATGTAGGTATATATAGGCGAAAGAAGTCGGTCGGGGGGTGCTCGAGGGGCCCACGAGACAGGGGGCCGCCACCCTGTAAGGGGGGCGCGCCCTCCTATCTCGTGGCCTCCTCGAGGCTCTTCTGACGTGAACTCCAAGTCTCCCGGATCATAATCTTCCAAAAAATCACGTTGCCGAAGGTTTCATTCCGTTTGGACTCCGTTTGATATTCCTTTTCTTCGAAATACTAAAACAGGCAATAAAACAACAATATGGGTTGGGCCGCCGGTTAGTAGGTTAGTCCCAAAAATGATATAAAAGTGTATAATAAAGCCCATAATAATTCAAAACAGATAATATAATAGCATGGAACAATAAAAAATTATAGATACGTTGGAGACGTATCACTCAACTATGACTTCAAACTTGCTGGTGAGAAGAGGTTATTTGATATTAGCTCACTTGATGAATGGATAACCCAAGCCTATGAGAATGCCAAGCTATTGAAAGAAAAAGTCAAACGCTGGCATGATTAAAGGATACAAAAGCGTGAGTTTAACGTAGGTGATTATGTGTTATTATTCAACTCTTGTTTAAGATTTTTTGCAGGAAAACTTCTCTCTAAATGGGTAGGTCCTTACTTTATTGAGGAGGTCTATCATTCCGGTGCCATAAAAATCGACAACTTCGAAGGCACAAGTCCGAGGGTGGTGAACGGTCAAAGAGTTAAACATTATATCTCAGGTCATCCTATCAATGTTGAAACTAATATTATTGAAACCGTAACCCCTGAGGAATACATAAGGGACACCTTCCAGAATGTTCCAGACTCCGAAAAGGAATAGGTATGTGGTATGGTAAGTAAACCGACTCCAAAACAATTCTAATGGCAATTTTTATCAGTTTTGGAATATTTAAGAATTTTAGAAAGAAAGAAGTAGTCCGGGAAGGACACGAGGCCTCCGCGAGGGTGGGGGGCACGCCCACCCTTCCTGGGCGCGCCCCCTTGTCTCGTGGCCACCTCATGTGCCTCCCGGACTCCGTTTTCTTGCATGTTATGTATTTTGGTCGGTAAAAATTCATTATATAATCTCCCGGAGGTTTTGAACACCGTATCACGCAAATATCCTCTGTTTCTATTTCGAGTTGTTTCTGTTACAGATTTAGAGCAATATGTCGTCTCGGGATTCGGAAGGGGAGAGCTATGTGGCTGAGTACCTTGTAGACCCTAAGGTCTACGAGGACTTGGAGCATGGTGGCTGGAGCACTAAAGAAGAGGAAGACTATGAGCCTAAGGGAAAGGAGGATACGAGTTCAGACGAAGACGAAACCCCATTACCTCAACCTGGGGACATGCATGTGGAGTTTAAAAAGTCAAGCCTCCCTAATAGAGCAAAGAAGCCAAAGATCGAGTTTATCCCTTTTCGTCTCTTGCAGGAAAATAAACAAGAACTATGCAAAAGAATAGTAAGTCTTGAGCAAGAGATCGATGATCTAAAGGAGCAAAATATTATCCTCAAGCGTAAATTGAGGAAGAAGCCTACATCATCAACAACTCCTACTTCACCACCTCCGAGGACATAATCACATGGGTATGGGCACTCCCCTTGGCAACTTCCAAGCTTGGGGGAGGTGCCCCGGTATTGTATCACCATCACACTCCTATCTTTACCGTTTTATTTAGTTCGATCCTTTTAGTAGTATCTTGATCTAGTAGATTGAAGTTTTGATATCAAGTAGTTTTGAGTTTTGCTTTGTGATCTCTTTATGTAATCGAGTCCGTGAGCTATCTATAATAAAGATTAGTGTTGAGTCAAGGGCTTTGCTATCTTGCTATGATCTTGAGAAAGTAGAAGGAATAAAAAGAATAAAATAGTTCATATTGATCTTACAGATAGTAATGACTTCACACCTAGAAAGTATGAGGCATAAAAGTTGTTGAGAGTTGACAAATGTAGTTTTGGTCATCGTTGCAATTAATAGGAAGTAATAAGGAAAGAGAGGTTTCACATACAAATATATTATCTTGGACATCTTTTACGATTGGGAGCACTCATTAAGTATGACATGCTAAAAGAGTTGATGTTGGACAAGGAAGATAACATAATGGTTTATGTTTTCTCACAACTCAGTTAAAGTATATTGTCATTAACCTTCCCAACATGTTGAGCTTGCCTTTCCCCCTCATGCTAGCCAAATTCCTTGCACCAAGTAGAGATGCTACTTGTGCTTCCAAATATCCTTAACCAGTTTTGCCATGAGAGTCCACCATACCTACCTATGGATTGAGTAAGATCCTTCAAGTAAGTTGTCATGTTGTACGCAATAAAAATTGCTCCCTAAATATGTATGACTTATTAGAGCAGAGAAAATAAGCTTTATACGATCTTGTCATGGAAGCAATAAAAGTGACAGACTGCATAATAAAGGTCCACATACAAGTGGCAATATAAAGTGACGTTCTTTTGCATTAAGATTTTGTGCATCCAACCCTAAAAGCACATGACAACCTCTGCTTCCCTCTGCGAAGGGCCTATCTTTTACTTTATGTTTTTACTTTATGCTTGAGTCAAGGTGATCTTCACCTTTCCTTTTTTCATTTTATCCTTCGGCAAGCTCCTCGTGTTTGAAAGATCTTGATATATATATCCAATTGGATGTAAGTTAGCATGGGCTATTACCTAAAGGTGAATATGTTGGGAGGCAACACAATAAGCCCCTATCTTTCTCAGTGTCCGGTTGAAACTCCATAACCACAAGTATTGCGTGAGTGTTAGCAATTGTAGAAGACTACACGGTAGTTGAGTATGTGGACTTGCTGAAAGGCTCTATTCTTGACTCTTTCTGATGTTATGATAAATTGCAATTGCTTCAATGACTGAGATTATAGTTTTAGTTCCTAATGAAATTTCTGAACCATACTTGACATTGTGAATTGATTGTTACTTGAGCATAAGAAATTATATGATAAAATCTATATATGTTGCTGTTATAAGAATGATCATGATGCCCTCATGTCCGTATTTTATTTTTATTGACACCTCCATCTCTAAACATGTGGACATATTTTTCGATTTCGGCTTCCGCTTGAGGACAAGCGAGGTCTAAGCTTGGGGGCGTTGATACGTCCATTTTGCATCATGCTTTTATATCAATATTTATTGCTTATGGGCTGTTATTACACATTATATCTCAATACTTATGGCTATTCTCTCTTATTTTACAAGGTTTACCATGAAGAGGGGGAATGCCGGCAGCTGGAATTCTGGCTGGAAAAGGAGCAAATATTGGAAACCTATTCTGCACAGCTCCAAAAATCCTGAAACTCCACGGAAGTCATTTTTCGAATTAATAAGAATTATTGAGCGAAAGAAACACCAGAGGGGGCCCACACCCTGGCCAGGAGGGTGGGGGCGCACCCACCCCTACTGGGCGCGCCCCCTGTCTCCTAGGCGCCCTGGTGGCCCTCCGGTGTCCATCTTCTGCTATATGAAGGATTTTACCTTGGAAAAAAAATGAGAGGCAAGCTTACGGAACGAAACTCCTCCGCCACGAGGCGGAACCTTGGCGGAACCAATCTAGAGCTCTGACAGAGCTGTTCTGCCGGGGAAACTTCCCTCCGGGAGGGGGAAATCATCACCATCATCATCACCAACGATCCTCTCATCGGGAGGGGGTCAATCTCCATCAACATCTTCACCATCACCATCTCCTCTCAAAACCCTAGTTCATCTCTTGTATCCAATCTTGTATCAAAACCACAAATTGGTACCTGTGGGTTGCTAGTAGTGTTGATTACTCCTTGTAGTTGATGCTAATTGGTTTACTTGATGGAAGATCATATGTTCCGATCCTTAATGCATATTATTACTCCTCTGATTATGAACATGAATATGCTTTGTGAGTAGTTACGTTTGTTCCTGAGGACATGGGTGAAGTCTTGCTATTAGTAGTCATGTGAATTTGGTATTCGTTCGATATTTTGATGAGATGTATGTTGTCTTTCCTCTCGTGGTGTTATGTGAACGTCGACTACATGACACTTCACCATTATTTGGGCGTAGAGGAAGGCATTTGGAAGTAATAAGTAGATGATGGGTTGCTAGAGTGACAGAAGCTTAAACCCTAGTTTATGCATTAACTTCGTAAGGGGATGATTTGGATCCATATGTTTAATGTTGTGGTTAGGTTTACCTTAATACTTATTTTGTAGTTGCGGATGCTTTCAATAGGGGTTAATCATAAGTGGGATGCTTGTCCAAGTAAGGGCAGTACCCAAGCACTGGTCCACCCACATATCAAATTATCAAAGTACCAAACACGAATCATATGAGCGTGATGAAAACTAGCTTGACGATAATTCACATGTGTCCTCGGGAGCTCTTTTATCATTATAAGAAATTGTCCAGGCTTGTCCTTTGCTACAAAAAGGATTTGTCCACCTTGCCGCACTTTATTTACTTTCATTGCTTGTTACTCGTTACAATTTATCTTATCACAAAACTATCTGTTACCTACAATTTCAGTGCTTGCAGAGAAAACCTTACTGAAAACCGCTTGTCTTTTCCTTCTGCTCCTCGTTGGGTTCGACACTCTTACTTGTCGAAAGGACTACGATAGATCCCCTACACTTGTGGGTCATCACCAACCTAGACGACAAGGGAACATGGCTCGATGAGCCGATGTGACCCTGTGTGGCTGCAGGATGATAAAATTCAACCGACCCAGCTCCAACGCATCCAAGCAGGCCTGCCAGCTTGCGACAACGCTTCACGAACTTTTGCACTCACAATGAAATAAGGGCATAATAAGTATCAAATTTATGATTGCAAGCGAACAAGATGCATCTGATCCGAGGAGGCTGAAATTGTAGCTTCATAGTCCGGCTCAATTTGTTCTCAGATTGCACGCTCCCGGGGGTATCACCTAGTGCACCTGAGGCTTCAAAGATGCATCTATTCAGCTCACCGGACTGTAAAGGCATAAGTCAGTCACGATGACGAATAAAATAATTTAAATACAACCGTCGGTTCAAACTTACCACTCTGTTAATGAGGGGTGCAAACTCCCTAAATCCACTATGCATGTCTCTGATGCCGGTCTGGTAGGCCTCTTCCTCGGGGTCATCCCTCTCCAGCTCCGCGATGTCTTCCGCCATCCACCGAGGCCTGAGACGAAGACGGTGCTTATGGCCATCACCGTACCACCTTATGTGTTGGCCCTCGTAAGCATTCCAGTCAGTCACTCTCCTCTCCCAATCTTTACGGAACTTATGTCGGTTCCACTCCGCCACATGAGTTTTATGCTCCTATCCCCAGTCTATGATTGACTGATTCTTCTGCCGGCTCAGCCTGCAAGGCATAAGCAACAAGAACATCATAATAAAGTCAAACACAATGAAATCATGGGCACGAAGAACAAGCACGCTCACAAGTGGAGCACGTGGCCGCCGGTATCGGTCGGCAGGCACGGTGGGGTATGCTGATGCATCCCAAACTACGCGGCCATGCGGTGTGGCAAGTGCCACTCGATGGTGTACACACACATCATGGACGATGCACCGCCAAAGACGACTGTCCGCATCGCACATCACGTTCAGATCGAAGTCCCACTCTCAGTCATGATACGGCCACCAGTTTACCTATTACATATACATTGGTAAGTTCCCACTCTCGGTCAAAAGTGGAATCAAAGAGAAAGGTGGTGAGCGAGTTCATATACCTGCATAATCGTCAAAGCGTCCATCTCGTTGGTGTAGGTCTTATACGAGCCTTGTTTAGGCCCGTGTAGAGTTTGACAACGTCCCACTCGTAAGCTACAGTGGGGTGTCGAGTAGCATCGCCGTCTTTGCTATAGGCACCCCATGGGCATCTTTGCAGCTTCTCCGGACGCCCCACTGGCAGCCGCTCCCACATCCAAATGGAGAGGGGCCAGACAAAGCCACCCATATTGGACTTGTCTCCCATCCTCTAGGTTGCATCGTCAAGCTGCAAAACATCGAATGGGGATCAGATATAACAAAATGTCATGGACATACTTTCGTAGGTAGGTAATGAGATACTCTCTTACCGAATGGTATACGTAGGCGAGAGATGTGGTCCCCCAACTGTACCCTGCATCCCGATCGGCTAGGAAGAACAGATACGACCAGTTGGCAGAGTTCTCGGAGCTGTCTGGAAACACGACCCGCGTGAGAAGATACCACAAGTAAGCTCTGGCGTACCACTCCACATTCGCCTCATCGGCGTCTTCGGGGCATGTCTTCCGGTGCTCCGAGAGCCAGGGCAATGATACACTGGATGTACGGTTACCCTTAGCACCGGGGCAGTCGCCGATGAGGGTGGTAACCCTCTGCTGCCAGTTGGTCCTCTCCACTCGCCTGGTGAGTGCTTGACCATCGATCGGCATGGCAGTAATCATCGCCTAATCCTAGAGGGTCACCGTCATCTCCCCGCATGGGAGATGGAAAGAATGGGTCTCTGGTCGCCATCGGCCAATCAAAGTTGTCAGAGCTGCGTGGACAAGCATCGGCGGCTGACGCTTGAATTGGAACATGAAACCCAACAGTCGGGCTGTCTTGAAGTACAGTGTGTAGCGCTCGTCGTAGTCCATATCCCCGGCAACCCCGTGACCCCTCATGCGCAGTGGCTGGAGCATCTATCAAAAAGTGGACGGCAAAAGTTAGGAACTTATTTTCATCAATCTGAAAACTTTGATCAATATTTCCTTCATATTACTTACCACTCCGTTCTCTTTGAAATAGGCATGATGACCCTTGTCGAATGCGTAGTCAAGCATGGAGTACCGTGGGCCGATGTTGTCCGCAAGAGGTGCCCGCCTTAATAAAATTTCATAAACAAAAGCATCATAGGCATAAGCATACATAAACAAAAAATAAAATTTCTTGGTTAAATGAACCAGGGTTCATCTTAAGCATATTCCTCCAACAACATCTACTACACATGATGGATCACATCATATCAACATGCATCATATCAAAATAAAATCCTTCAACATGCATCATATCATCAATTTTTTTAACTTTTTTTTTGAAATAGAGTTCATCTTGAATGTATTTTCTCCAAACAACATCTTCATATCATCATATCAACATGCATCATAAAACAAAACAAGTCCTCCCACATGCATTACATCATACTTTTTTTAACAAAAAAATTATCAACTAGGGTTCATCTTCACAGTAACATAAGAACTATTAATTAGAGTTCATATTCAATGCCACTAGTTACTAAAGAACTAAGAACTAGAACTACAACCAAGCTAAAACAATCCTAGGTGAAAAAATTCCAATCTAGTTCACAAAGATGAGGGATTTCAAGCAAATAATGCGTCTAATCGGAAACAAGTTTGCAAAAACTACTTGGAGGGATTGGAGGAGCTTACGTTTCTCTCTTCGGGGCCATCTCGATCCACAAAAACGATGAAGAAACGGTGAAGATCCGAGGGGGAGAGTGGAGGAGATGAGAGAGGGAGAGAGGGGCGAGGGGGGAAAGGAAGAACTGTTGGGGAAGGGGTGGGTGGGGAGATGGGCAGGGTTGGGGGTCGGGCGAAATAACTGCTCGCACCCTACCACCAGGGACTGTGGCGGTAGGGTGCGACGGAGGGGGACGTCGGCCGTCTTTGCTAGCTGACGTGGATAAGTACCTTATAGTCAGGGACCCTGGCGATAGGATGTCTAACCCTACCGCTAGCACTCTGGCGGTAAGAAAAAGGGCCAAATCCTAAAATTATTTCCAACCGGGGTCAGATCCTGAATTGGTATGCGAAAAGGGTCAAGACACGAAATTCGACCAGTCAGGATACGAGGCAGACAAGCTGGATGGGAAGAGGCATGGTGGGACGGCTGCGGGTCTGGCTCCAAGAACGGATTAGTGGATGCAGGGGGGGGTACACGACCACTTGCAGAAGACTGGCGAGCGCAGCAATCCCATGCCGATGGTAGGAGTCGGGGCCCGGAGTAGGCAACAACTGGGGTTGGAGGCTGTCGCGGCCAGAGCTCGGTATTGGGGGCGTTGGAGGAGAGGACTTCCTTTTGGTGGATGTATTTTGTGCCAGACATGTATCCTAGTGGGGAGAACCATGGCGTTAGGATCATGATAAGAATTAATTCTCATAATGTAAATCTTCTTTCATGGTACCCGCCTTCGTCCGAGTTTATTAAACCCCCTATTATTTTGTGCTAAAGTTTAACTATAAATTTAACTAATAAATTTCAAACTATATTCCACAAAAATTATACTACGAGAAAGCTTTTTTAAATACAAATTCAATAATATACTTTTCGTATAATATAATCTAGATTTTGTTAGTTTTGTAGATGGTCAAAGTTTGACCCAAATATTTTTTTTTAGAGTACGCCAAAGGCGTACCATATTTTTATAGAAGAAAGCAAAAGATTTACAAGAGATGCCTACGAATAGATGCACACATCCATTCTCGCCAACACCCGGATACAACGCACACCTAAGATCCTAAGCCTACTCTCTCATGAAACGTGACAACCCACCACCACCGACTCTGGCCGAGATCCACTCTTGCAGCTCCCGAAGAGTCGCGTCCACCAATTCAAACGGGTTCCTCTGTTGGCTCCTTCTATTAAACACCCGAGCGTTCCTTTGTTTCCACATGGCCCATGTCACCAGAATCACAAAGGTGTCAAAAGCCCGCTTGTTAGCCCTGACGCGGCCCTTCCTCGCTAGCAGCCACCAATCCAGAAGATTATCATTCTCAGTTGGCCTCGTGACCTCCAAATTGAGGGCTTGGAGACCCTCATGCCAAACTTCCCTAGCATACACACACTGGATCAGAATGTGCTCAGCGTTGTCCTCTTCCTGCAGGCACGTATAACATGCTGAGGGTCTATCTTGAAGCCCGTGCTTAGCTCTCTTGTCCGAGGTCCAAATACAATGTTGCACGACCAACCAAACAAAGATCTTGCACTTAAGAAGTGCCCAACTCTTCCAGATGCATGAAGCGAAAGCAACCCTCTGGGTTCCGAGACATAGTCGGTGATACGTGGATCTCATTATGTAACTTCCCGAGGGGTCGGCTGACTAGGAGAAGCAGTCCGGTCTGCTGGGATCTCGCTGAACCGTGCTAATAGCCAAGTTAAGATGCACAAGTTGCATATGCCCAATGAATGTGAGATCCCCAGTCACATCCTGCAACCATCTTCCATTGTCCAAACCCTCACTGACTGTGCGCCTATTTCTCGTACGTGTGGCCACCATAGCATGGGTTAACGGAGCAATATCCGTAGCCACGAAACCGTGAATCCATCTGTCCCTCCAGAACAGCACCTTGGTGCCATCACCAACCTCAATCTTGACGAGGCTGTCGAAAACCACGCGGGCTTGTCTGTCCTCTGTCATAGCTAAATGTTGCCATGGTCTTTCTGGATCCGTCCTCTTTAACCACTCCCATATAACTCTGAGTGTGAGCCCCTACAGCTCCAAGTTCCTCACTCCCAGACCCCCAAGGCATGTGGGCCTACAGATCGTGTTCCAAGCCACTAAGCACTTCCCACCATTCACCTTGTCTTTCCCAGCCCAAAAGAACGCTCGCATCCATTGGTCGATTTCCTCTAACACCTAAGCTAGCGCCCTACAATCATGAAGTGATGGATGGGTTTGGCTGCCACCACGGACTTGACAAGCACAAGACGGCCCGATCTCTCAAGCAGATCTCTTTGCCAAGCCGGGCGCAACGCTTAGCTTGGTCCACCATCGGCTGCCAGTCCGCACGGCTAAGTTGATGAATTGTGAGCTGCAAACCTAAATACTTGCAAGGAAAAGCTCCCATATTGCATTGCAACAAGGAAACCACCCTCTCCCTGTCTAAAGCATCTCCATGGATCATCAACACAGAAGACTTATGATAGTTCACTTTAAGGCCCGACGTGTCACCGAACATCTTGAGTGCTTCTCTAACAAACCTCAGGTCCACCTCAGAGGGCTTAACAAACATTGCCACATTGTCCGCATAGATCGAAACCGTCTGGGTAGCAGAGACCCCAGAAATCCTACTTGACACGCCCGTGTCAATAGCTTTTGCCATGATCTTGGAGAGAACGTCCATTGCAATGACAAATAGAATAGGGGAGACTGGGTCTCCTTGCCTTAACCCTTTCAAGTGCTGGAAGCTTTTTCCGGGGATCCCGTTGACAATCACTTTTGTAGTTGCTGTCCTCAACAAGATGGAGATCCAAGACAACCATTTGGTCCCAAATCCTTTGTGCTTCATAACCTCAAAAAGGAAAGGCCATGCGATCGAGTCAACGGCTTTTGAGATATCAAGTTTCAGAAAAACTGGTGCTTCCTTGCGGGCGTGAATTTTCCTTGCAACTTGCCGAACCAGAAGGAAGTTATCATGAAGGTGCCTGCCACGTATGAAGGCAGGTTGGTTGACGGCCACGGTCTCTGACATTCTGCGCCTAGCGCGATTTGCAAGCATCTTCGCGAATAAATTTGCTGCACTGTGGGTCAAGCTTATGGGGCGGAAGTCCCCCACGACATTCGCATCCGGTTTCTTCGGAATCAGAACGATATGCGCACGATTCAGCTTGCCAAAACCCCTTCCATCCTCCACGTACAACTTCATAAACACGGCCATCAAATCATTCTTGATAATGGGCCAAGCCCTCTGATAGAAGGCAGCAATAAACCGTCAGGCCTGGGCGCACGATCCAGCGACAACTCCTTGATCGTATCACAAACTTCCTCCTCGGTAAATATCGTGTCCAGCTCCGAAAGGTCGTGCCTGTCTAGCTCTAGGAAATCCAGGTTTGGGTCAGCCTCTCTGGTAGAAGCGCGGCCCAGGAGCTGCTGGAAGGCTTCCGTAAAAACCTCCTCCTTCCTCAGTTGATCCGTGATCAGCTCATTGTTATGCCTAATGTGTGGGATACAAAATTTTGATCTGCGTCCATTCGCCACAGCTTGAAAAAGTTTGGTATTGGCATCTCCTTCCCGAATCCAGCGTAATCGCGATCGCTGCCATTCAATTGTGCGTTGCAAAGAAGACAATCCCAACAAGGCATGTTTTAGAGTTCTCCTTAGCCATCATTCCTAGGTCGTGAGAACCCGATCCTCCATAGCACGGTCCATCCTCAGGATGATGTAATTGGAGACCGCCATCTGAGTCTTGATGTGCCCAGTCTTCCTTTGCCCCCAAACTTGTAACGCTACCGTGGTGTTACAAAGGAGGGAGCACCCATGCCTCCCTAACTGCCTCCTCGAAGCCATCAAGTCTCGTCCAGAACATCTCAAAATGATATCTTTTCTTTGCGCATAAAGGGGCCAACGTGGTGAGGTGGAGCGGGGCATGATCAGAAATATTGGAGGAGAGGGCTTGGAGTAGGATGTCCGAGAAGTTTAGTTCCCAATCAACTAAAACAAGCACTCTGTCGATCTTGGTCATCACCAGTTGTTCCCTCTCATTTGTCCATGTGAAGCGCCTCCCATGCATGTAAACTTCTTTGAGCTCACAATTGTCCACGAACTCCTTGAACTTCCTCATGATCCGTCTGTTAAGGTTGTTGTTGTTTTTTGGGGGGCAGAGGGAGGCCATCATGGCTAGCTTTATTAAACTCAAACAGTCGTTACATCGTTCACCAATTGGCTAACTAAGAACTCAGGAGGTTCGTTAGTCCAATTGTCATTATAATTATTACAAAAACTAAACTTTGCTAGCTTATGAGCAACTGGATTTGCTTCGTGGAAACAATGAGAGAAGATGACCTTTCCTATTGACATTGGCAAGTCTATGCATTCGGCAAAAATCGCTGCAGCTGCATCCCACCATTGATCTTGTCCTCGACAGCAGTTGATGACGTTCAAAGAGTCCGACTCCGCTTCTACTCTGTTGAAACCCATGGAGTTCGCCATAAATAATCCATCTCGTAATGCCATTGCTTAAATAGTCACAACATCTGATGCCAATGATATAAATTTACAAAACCCTGCAATGAAATTCCCTCTATCATCTCGTAGAACACCTGCAACAGAGCCTGCTCCCTCATCCTCATGGAATGAAGCATCAACATTAAGTTTTATGAACCTTGGCTACGGTCTCTTCCACCTGTGCTCCATCAAAGTCCCTTTCTGCATCACAGAGTTTGTATAATTTTTCACTATTGCAAGAATAGACATGTTCCACCTGAAGATAGGAGGAACAGAGTCATGATGAGTGTGTCTGTTAAGGTTGTTGTTGCTCTTCTCTTCAGCATGCAAGATCATGTTAAAATCACTGAGAAGCACCCAAGGGCCAGGGCACGCTGCCCTCGTGTTGTGCAAATCCAGAAGGCATTGCATCTTAGCTTCATCCCCTTGCGGACCATAAACCATCGTAATCCACCACTCCTACCCATCCTTATTATGAACCAACCCGGTGAGTGAATTAGTATCCCTGATGATATTGTCTACCTCCAAGACCGTCGTATCCCACCCTAGAAGGATACGACCGCGCATGTCAGTCGTTGGGACATAGTCAAAACCATCAAAAGATGGCCCAATACATTGCATTACATTAAACTGGTTGAACACATCAATCTTGGTCTCTCGCAAACACACAAGGTTCACCTTCGCCGGTAGAAGGCTCAGTAAACCTAGAAGGTAGTACTCCCTCCGTTCCATAATGTAGTGCCTATAGATTTTTACAAAAGTCAAACATTACAAACTTTGACCATGTTTATAGAGAAAAGTAGGTACATCTAGAATACCAAATGCACATCATTGGATACATCATGAGTTATATTTTCAGAATGTACATGTTTAGTATTGTAGATGTAGACAGTTTTCTATATACACTTGGTCAAAGTTGGCAAAGTTTGACTTTAATAAAAATCTACAGGCACTACATTGTGGAATGGAGGGAGTAGTACCTACTCCTATTAGCCAACCAAGCCTGTTAAAAAATCTCTCAAATCTATACATCTTCAATCATAATAGTATAATAAACACAATAAATAAATAAAATTACATTCAAATTGTAGGCCGCAACATGCGCCTTGTTAGTTAATATCCGTGTGCATGCAGTGCAGCTCACATCCAGCGACCCAGCGCGCGTCTCGTGTTCAATTTGCCGTGATTAATTGCCGTGGTTAATGGCACGGCCGTTGTCTTCCTATTATACATCAGTTATCACGATATTAACTACATGGGCGACTAATATTGCAGGAGCAATTCTTTAATTAATTTCTTATTTAATTTTTAATTACTCGATTGGACCAACCTCACAACCATTGTGGTGTACATTCCAACAATGAGAGCATAACACATAACACAAACCAACAGTTAGGTGAACAGTGATATCTCAGCCCATCAGGATTAAAGTTCTGATGCTCGTATTTACTTTAGGACTTAAGGCGATGTGCATTCAGTGGGAGGATACGTTCTCGTCTATTACGAGCTGCCATTGGCGACTTCATCAACCTCAATCTCACGATGATATATCGACTAGGTCTCTCGAAGGTGCTTATGGGGTAGGGTGTGCGTGTTCATAGAAAGAAGTGTATGCGCGTATATATAAGATCGGTGCCTGTACTATGTTAAAAAAAACCATGAGATCATAACGAAAATGACTTTTCCTTTTTATATAAACTAAACAAGGCATGGAGTGAGCTTTCTTTCTTTTTGGCCACGAAAACACTTGGTGAGTTGACAAAAGCGTGCATTTTACAATATAACATAAAAAAGCGAGATCAGTCTTCAATCCACATATGGACGGACGAAAGTGACAGATTTGTTTGCAAAATACGACGTGCTTAGAGAACCCTGGATTTGAATTTTGTGACACAGGCACACGGAAAAGCACCATGTGACAGCTCTCTAAATTTCAATTCCCAAGAAAAGCTCTAAATTTTCATGAGTTTTGGCGACAACGAAATCCAGCCAGCCAGCCGTACCGATATGCCCTCGATCGGGGTCACGTGGAGACATGCCCAGCACGAACCAGTCGACCGGAGACAAAGGGGATTTGTACCCTTTCTTTTTCCGTCACAGACGGGATCCCGCCGCCTGGTTGCTTCGTAACCAATAACGCCGCTACTAAATTATAGAGCTGACGTTCAGATCTCATCTCCCACCCAACCCAGCCCCAGTGGATTCTCCAATCCCCCGCAGAAAAGGGCGCCAGTGCATCCGCTCCCGTTCCCAGCAGCAATCCGTTACCACCAAGGCACAAGATTTAGGAGGACTACTTGCTCAGCTCCACCCATACCAAATCTCCACCTCGCGGCAGCTTCGTGTTGACTCCTCCATCCTCCTCCCCGGCTCGGGAGCGCTCGTGGGCTTCTCGGATCGGCGACGCGTCCGCTTTCCGTGCTCGGATCCAAGAAACCAGCTGGGAGTTAGGTTCCTGGATTTGGATCTCCCGCCCGCAATGGCGGCGCTCGTGGAGCTCTTCACGAGATCCTATTCGTCCTCGACGCCCGTGGACTGGGAGGCGGAGGCCTACCCGGCGTACGGCGACTACGCCGTGCTCCCTATCCTTGTCGCCTTCTTTCCCGCCCTGCGCTTCCTCCTCGACCGGTTCGTCTTTGAGGTAAACTGCCTGGCTGCTCCTCTCTTCGGTTTTTAGTGGTTCGTCGGATCCGGAATGCCCGTGCTAAGCTGCCGTTAGTTGCTGGATAAGCATTCCCCCTTGAGTTTCTTGCTTCAGTGCAGTCTTTTTCATGGATCAGTTTTCTCATAAAACTGATGTGCCTGGATAACAGTTTCGGTAACTGTGCATGTTCTGACATGTCAATTTGTGTGCTGATGTGAGCCTCTGTAACTATGGATCAAATTGTCAATCAACAGATAGAAAGACAAATAGAAACTAGAAAATACAGCACCATAGCAATAATGTGCTGCATTTTGATTGAGATTGTGCTGGATTCGGCTCGATAATGCTGTGGTAATCGTTACTGCTTTTTGGAAAGTTGCCTTCTCTTTAACAAAATAATGAAATCATGGACACGTTTTTAGATGCCACTTGTTTTCCCTCTTGTTTAGGGCGCACTTTTAAACATCTTCATACTGTGAAGCGTGTGATTCTTTGGGTTCTACTGATATTATTGGTTAAATGGCATGTGAGTAAAATTTGTTGTGCTATATTCTAGTGAATCTGTTGTGAGGTGGGACATGGTACTATCCAAGTTTATCTAGAAAATTGTAGAACATGTACTGGAAGCTTAACATTACCAAAATATCATCCTCTCTTGCTTTTTTGAATTTTCAAACTG
>NC_057807.1:355456363-355468619 GCF_018294505.1 Triticum aestivum
CAAGTGAACAGGGGGCACAGGGGAGAAGAGATTGAGCAAAAAAAATAACACACACCGACAGCACACATAGCAAGGGAGAACAAAGAGGGAAAACACAACAATGAGCACCGTATCAGATCCCGCTAGGGATCGACAAGGAATCGAAGTGGATAGAACCAATAAATCAAGGAAAAAGTAAGAACTGAAGAACCAGAGCACTTTTGCATATATGGTGTATGTATCTGTATATTTGATATAAACCAAATTGGCCTTATATAGTTGATCGATACCCCTCTCTCAGGTTACAAGGCCTTATATAGGCTAGGGAATTACAGTGGCTTAATTTGAAAGTAAAGGAAAGGAAAAAGCAGCAAAAGGGGGAAACAGAGATAGGCATAGATCAGGTCTTCCTCTCATCCTAGCCCTCCATTCTTCTCTCTTATCTTCTCCCACTAGTACCTGACACACCGCTGGTGTAATCACTGTTCCAAATATCGGTTAGTGAACTGCTGATATGGTCAGTTAACTGCTATTTGGACCCTTCCCGATATGAGAACGTGCTATTCGAGCCATTAACTGGTAGGCCAAATCATTGGTCTGCTACGCATTTTTTAGCCGAAACTGGCCTGTTCCCTCCCTACTTTTCGGTGTGCAGCTCTATGGCCTTCCAGATTGGCTGCAACATCATCAGAACATCAAGGCAACACTTACCCGTGTTGCTATGTAGCCTAGGATTGCATATTTAGACACTTGGTACATTGCATGTTGCTATTAGCCTAGGATATATAGATATGGCTCTAGTTAACCTACCGATATATGGGTTACCGATAAATTCAGTTAAATGGCAGATTTGCCGATTAATCCCTACTCAGCACCTTGCCGATATGGTACCAGTTACCGATATCTTGAACACTGGGTGTAATCTAACGGCATCAGCCAGCCAAGAGCAAACCACGACACTGCACCGTCGGCGCATTCAAAAGGCTCCGCACATCTGAGACTGCACATTGCACAATGCAGCGACACCACCTGTGTCGTGGGGCACATTCAAAGGGTCATGTGAGGCCAAGACGGCGCCATGGCACCTGTGTGCCACCGGCATAGTCAAAGGGCATCGTCTATCAGACCAAACCAAACCATGGCACTGCACCGTTGACGCAATCGAAGGCACCGCGCAACCGAGACTACACAACGCCGTCGCCGTGCACCACATGTGTTGGGGGGTAAATTCAAAAGGTTACGCGAGGCCGAGATGCAGACGCAATTGCAAGGTCGACTCACCATGTCGACTCAGTCGATGAGTCACAACTGCAGGGTCGACTTGTTAAGAGTCGCTACCCCAGAACGACTCATCGACTCGAAAACCTTGCCAAGACGACGCCATGGCACCTGTGTGCCACTGGCGTAGTCGCAGGGCATCGCCTAGCAGAGATACACCAAGGAGCACTCAAGACCGGCCACACTACCGTCGGCCCCAGACCGGCCATACCACCACCACCCTCACCGACCCACAACCACCAACCTCAAACATCCTCTCTTATTTAACTTAGCTGCAGTATTGCTCTTGAATCTATCTTGACTTAGGTTTACTGCTATTTCCCTCTCTAACTAAGCTCAAACTCTAACAAGTTGCTTCAAATGTAAATTGCAGAGTGATTATTTCTTGAGGCGCTGACTTGATTATATTTTCAGTTTATGGCTTCGTTGCATACAAAATTTTGAAAACAATGGAGCCCCCTCCAGACTCCAGCAGAGATCAGTGGATCCATTTGTGGTTTAGCAATTGCGGATGCAATAGTGGTTCAATTTTTTTTTATCTAACATGGTTGCAGTATGTATTATTACTAATATATGATTTCGCCAATCCACTGTTGTAGTACGTGTGGTAACTCATGTTGACATGAAAAGCAAGTCCTATTTTGACTCTAAATTATCGACTGCAAAGAGAGGGGAACTGAAATAAGCCAGAACAGACTAGTTTTGTGCCAGTTTGTTATATTCGCTATCATGTCACATTAAAACTGTACGCCATGAGCAAATCATATGCAAGAATGGTGCAATCACGACTGGATGGTCATTATGTAGCGTTCATGCTATTCCAGTATGCCCCTACATGCGTATATCATAGTTCTTTCATTTCATTATATTTGCAGATATTAGCAAGAAGGCTTATATTTGGAAAGGGATATGACAAGCTTGCTGAAACAGACGAAAGGAGAAAGAAAATCAATAAATTTAAGGAGTCCGCCTGGAAATTTGTTTATTTTCTTTCCGCAGAGGTCCTTTCATTATCTGTAACATACAATGAACCATGGTTTACAAACACCAGATACTTCTGGGTAGGGCCTGGCGAGCAGCTCTGGCCTGATCAAAAGATGAAGTAAGCGCGATAAACAAGAACAAGCTCTTTTATTCTTCACTCCAGCATTGCTTTTACCTAAAAGGCTTCAACCTTAATTTTTCTTTTCTTTCTCCCAGACTGAAGCTTAAGGCTGTATACATGTATGCTGCTGGATTTTACACATATTCCATCTTTGCCCTTCTGTTCTGGGAAACAAGACGCAAGGATTTCGGAGTCTCGATGTCTCACCATGTGGCAACTGTTGTTCTGATTGTTATGTCCTACATTTGCAGGTTTGTACATGAGTGTAATTGCCCTTCTATACGTAATGATACACAGCATTGCCAGGTCTTGATGTTATTGCTATTTCTAAACAGATTATCTCGTGCTGGCTCGGTCATTTTAGCCGTCCATGATGCGAGTGATATATTCCTAGAGATCGGAAAGATGGCCAAGTACAGTAGCTGTGAGGGGCTAGCTGTTGTAGCATTTCTACTTTTCGTGGCTTCTTGGATCCTTCTTCGGCTAATAATTTTCCCTTTCTGGATCCTGAGAAGCACAAGGTAAACATTTACTACAGCTTGTAGGTTGCTCTGGTGTCTGGTGCCACTCTGACTTTTTAACTCCACTATCATTTATTTCGCGTTTTATTGATTGAATTGATGATCTCATGTCTTTTTCAGCTATGAAGTAGCTGTGATCCTTGACAAGGAGAAAAAAGAATTTTACAGCTCCGTATACTACTATCTTTTCAACAGTCTCCTGTTCTCACTTCTAGTCCTTCACATATATTGGTGGGTACTGATTTACCGGATGCTAGTGAAACAAATCCAATCCAGAGGACGTGTTGGTGACGATGTTCGATCCGGTCAGTGATTTGTCTTGCCCATTTTCTCGTTGTTAAATCTGTTTTCTTTCACAGCAGCATATTGATTTCTTATAAGCCACCTGCTATTAAACAGATTCTGAGGGAGAAGAAGACCACGAAGACTAATCTGTAGGTTGTTGGATGCTTAACTGAAGAATTATATAATGTGTTCCCTACAGGATGATACGTCCATCACCCTAGGCACTGATTTCACTAGACCGGATCAATCTTCGTGTCAAACATGGCAGCCACAATTTGCAGGAGTTGGTACTACAGCTACTTGTGCTATCATATACAAAGTTGGTGTATATTTGCCCTGGATCCGTATTTGTATAAAAGAGAGCACAATAAGTTTGTTCAATCTAGGAAGGATTAGTTGATTCATGATGCATTGACGTCGTTGTGTAATATGCTGTGGCAACTCAGTTTACCACTTGGTGTATCTTGCATTGTAATGGGTAATCTGGATAAGAAGTTCCAAAGAAATCTTCAACATTCTTAGAGCATCTCCAGCATCTGCTCCATCAAGTTTTTTGGGGGTTTATATGTGGCTGCTTTTGCAACTTCCGAATAAACCCATCCCCAATAATTTGATTTTTTTTCTAGTTGTCTCTGCACTTGCATATAAACACAATAGACATCTTCATTTTATCATCATAAGAATTCAAATTCAAATAATTATGTTTCAGTTTTGAATCCACAATTTAAGAAATTTAAATTTGATTCTCCAAGACCGTCGAAATTGTACCTACATTTAGTTCTAAAATTACCCATCTAAACGTCTTATTTACATCTTGGCATATGATGTTTACTTGGAGCCTTGTTTTGCATGACTGGTCTCATTTCATCGCAAACTTCACCAAGGTTTCTGTATCAGGGACTGAAAACTGTCTTGCTTGCCAGCATATGCTATTGCTGACAGATTAGGCAGTTGGTTTCGTCCCTCGTAGCACAAAGTTAGAATGTTAACTGAAAGCCTGTGCTCTTGCATGTGGTGTGTTTAACTAGTGTAAGTTGATGGAGACAAAAGGCAAGTTGAGGTTTTAGGAAAAGACAAAAAGGTAGAGTTGAGGCCGTTTCATTCCTTTCCGGCTTTGTTTGGAAGGTAGAGTTAACCTGTGCTCTTTCATCATTTTTGTCTCTTCATTTTTTTCTAGGCACCTGCTATTGTCTATGCGTGCAGCTTGATAGTATCTGTAATGTTACATGTCTGAGTATCTTCTTGGTCTAATTTATCTAGTTCATTTCTTTAGATGAGCCAACTCAATGGAGTTCTATGAGACTAGATGGCCGAATTTTCGTCAATTTTTTATTACTTCTTGGCTGGGGCAATGCATTGAATATTGTCTGGTGCTAGAACTCTTGTTTACCAAGGAGAGTGCACAACTTTATGTATGCCTCTGTTCAAAAAAAGAAAAACCTTTATGTACGCCTAATGCCTTGTCAAACACAAATTCAGAGATGCGGAGTATGATGGGTTCACTTTTACTGTATAGCCTGGATAAAACTTAGATGATGAACAGAGAACGGTACTCAGCAACTCGTTGAGTACAAATCAGTAGTAGTACAGAAGTAGAAACCTGCTAATGGTCCTACATAACTCTGTAATATAAATTGACCTCCAAGACCTATATTTAGTTCTAAAGAAAAATTTCAACCCATCTGAACATTTTATTTACATCTTGTCATGTGATGTTTACTTAGGACTTTGTGTTTGCATGACTGATCTCATTCCATCCTAAACTTCACCACTTCACCAGGGTTGTACAGGAACATCTGGTTTCTGTATCAGGGACTGGAAGCAGCCTTGCCAGCCAGCATATGCTATTGCTGACATCTTAGGCAGTTGGTTTCATTCCTCGTGGCACAAAGCTCGAATGTTAACTGAAAGCCAGCACGCTTGCATGTGGTAACTCTGTGGAGTCAAAGGCAAGTTGAGGTTTTAGGAAAAGACAAAAAGGCAGAGTGGAGGCCGTTTCGCAAAATCTGCTTCGGTGCACCTACCCCCCACCCCCATCTAAAAACTTAAAAGGGTAAGTATGTCTTTTCACTAATTACCCTATAATGAAGATGAAATGTGTTAGGCCCGCTCCCGATCCAAATCAAACCTGACACAAAGCGACCATGGACAGGTCGTTCGACAAACGATTCATTATTGAATTCATGCTCTGGTGAAACTAGTAGAATATCCATGCGTTGCTACGGACTCTTTGTATATAACAATAGTTCAACATCAGTTGTGTATAATATATACTTTACCCTCGTACTAATTATGCTTATGCATCATTGTCGACCTTTTTTATGTAAAGACCTTTTTCTCACTCCGTCTCTCATCTCCAACACTCTTCTTTCTCTCTCTCTCCATCCATTTTCCTATTGCGCCCTCATCTTCTCCATTCTCTCAAATTCCCTCAATCAGTTATTTAAGTGTTCGACTATACACAAAATCATATTTTTCCAGTGTAAAATTTCCAGGACTAAGAGCATTTTCAATAGACGGTTCATATGTAAAAATAACCAACTTTTGAATCTTCTGAGGCAAAAAATATCTCTTCAACAGATGGTCCATATGCATTTTTTTTACATTTCCGCCTCCACGATATGTAAAATACAACACCTTGCGGTGCAAATTTACATCTCCGGAGGCAGGAGATGTAAAAACAGCGGCCGCGCACCAACGCCCAACCGCCTTTCAGTACATTTCTCCCCTTCTTCCTCCCGCTCGCCCGCCACCGCCCCGCCGCAGCTCCCCGACGCCGCCCTGCCGCAGATCCAGCCCCGTCCCTACCCCCGCCGCCGATTCCACCCCGCCTGGACCGCTGCCCACCATCGTACGGGTGGATCGCGCCGTCGCCGCACCGCGTTGCCCCGGCCCCGTCCGCCTCCGCTCCGACCGCCTCCGCCCGCCCCGGACCCGTCCGCCTTAGACCCGCCTCGGCCCCACCCGCCTCCTCCCCGCTCCGGCCTTGCCCGTCCCCGCCCGCACCGCTCGCCGCCGCCACCCGCCCTTGCAGGCACTCCACGCCGCCGCCCCGCCCCGCTAGTAGAATGCACGTGCGTTGCCACGGGCCTTTTATTTATTATGATTGCATATTGTTGTATATAACTCCGTGAATTTTAGGCCCCTTCCAACAACATCACATCATCACCCTTGTCAAAGGATTCCTTTTGAATGGCGACATAATAGATCTCTATCCCTCTCATACTCTGTAAAAATAAGCATATATGAAAATACACCTACTGAATTATCATGTGCAATAAATATATAAAGAAGGACCATTGGTTGTATATATTCTTCTAATTGTTGAAGACTCATGATCTTTCAGTCCCCAATCATAAAATTTTGTCAATTGATATTTTCAAAGCATCATCTGTAGCCATAGTTCTTATCTCTAATCTGTAAAAGTGGATGTATAAACATGTATTAAAAAATAAGATAAGCCCATATACAATATATATTCAATGGTCGGTTGCTCGCTTTGAGCAGGTGACCATTTTTAGTCAGAGTGAGTGGCATCATGCTTTTTAGTAGAGTTAGTCGCATCCCAATTTTAGTAAGGAGTAGGCTCACTTGGTAATTACTTGTTGGTAATTATTCTCTAGAAGTAACTTGCTAGGGTATGTGTTATTTTTCATTGTATAAAAAAATATGTGATATTTCTCTCTGAGATTAGACAACCATTTTCCCTAAAAAGGCAAACAACCACTCCACCGTATAAAAAAGTATGTGATATTTCTCTCAGAGTAAACAGTCGCTCCCCCCCCCCCTTCAGAAAAAAAACCTAACAACCGATTCTTTTCTTCTCATCTTAATACAAACAAAATTGTTCACTATCTGACTCTCACCGCATGGCACAACGCTCACACTCGCATCTCATTTCCCCGGCCCACTCTCCTTGTCACGGCGTCCTTGCCGCCATCTCTCCCCGCCATGGCTTCTTGCTACCGCCTTCCCTCGATATGATTTCTCCCCACCATGGTTTCTTGTTGTTGATTCCCCTCGATGCCATGTCATTCATCTCACACCTTCCTTTCGCCGCTATCTCTCCTTTCCTCCCTAGTGTCGCTCGCCCCCTCCTCTCCTCCCAGGTCAATTCCCAGTGCCAAGGAATGCACATCGTCGTAGCTAAGGGCGACCACCACAATGTGTTTTTGCTGCCATGATATATGAAATGATATATATCATGCATTGCTTTCGCCTCTCTTTTTGAAATAACTATTGTCAAGGTATGTCCCTGTGAGTTGCCACAAGGCCAAACTTTATTGAGGCAATCAGAGGAGCATGAGGGGACAAATCCTTGAAGAAAATCAAATAACCGAAAGAAGATTATGTTTTGGCTATGAAGCATAGACAGGTTCATCGACGAGGTGCCCCGTGCCGCCTCACTCTCCATGGTACTATCGGTCAGCTCTAACCAGATAACTGCCAGTCAGCAGATCGTGGAGCTCGTCTGGGTTAACTCCCGTGTTGTGATAAAAAGGGTACAAACTACTCCTTTGTCGTGCACACTTCCTTATTCACATTCTCCTTTCACTCACTGTCGTGGTTCTAAGCCTGACAGTAGAGTGGGGGGTAGGTATTGAGAGGCA
The DNA here is from genome assembly GCF_018294505.1 of Triticum aestivum. NCBI lineage: Eukaryota > Viridiplantae > Streptophyta > Magnoliopsida > Poales > Poaceae > Triticum > Triticum aestivum. The sequence continues at coordinate 355,464,142 of NC_057807.1, forward strand.
AGGTCCTAGCTATGGAGAGGTTGTAAGCACAAGGGATGTACGAGTTCAGACCCTTCTCGGAGGAAGTAACAGCCCTACGTCTCGGAGCCCGGAGGCGGTCGAGTGGATTATGAGTATATGAGTTACAAGGTGCCGAACCCTTCTGCCTGTGGAGGGGGGTGGCTTATATAGAGTGCGCCAGGACCCCAGCCAGCCCACGTAGGAGAGGGTTTAAGGTGAGTTAAGTCTGGGGCGTTACTGGTAACGCCCCACATAAAGTGCCTTTACTATCATAAAGTCTACTTGATTACAGGCCGTTGTAGTGTAGAGTGCCTCTTGACCTTCTGGTGGTCGAGTGAGTCTTCGTGGTCGAGTCCTTCAAGTCAGTCGAGTGTGTCCCTCGTTGGTCGACTGGAAGGCGACTTCTTCTAAGGGTGTCCTTGGGTAAGGTACTTAGATCAGGTCCATGACCCTACCCTAGGTACATAACCCCATCATTAGCCCCCGAATGGATTGAGGCTTCGAGTGAGAAAGGAGTTGATGTCGTTTCCGATTAACCTTTGTGCCCTGGTCGTGCGTTGTCCTGGACCAAAGAATCTCTTCGTCGACAGGGAGCAATTTGCCTTCAGTCGACTCGATCCATTCTATTTTTGCGTCGAGTGATCTTTCGGGCTTCGACGATCTCCGAGCGACGGATCGCCGGAAACACCGCGTCTGACAGACTGATTTGCTGTTCGCGGATTCCGCGGGATGCGAAATTTGGGGACGCGCGCGAAGCGGGGCGGACCGCGGCGTTCGGATGGGACGGGGCATAGACGCCTCGATCTCCGCGCCGCCTTTTTCGCCATGTATCCCGTCTGCATAACTGCTCCCAGATATGATTAGATCGACGGGCCCACCTGTCATCCACTCGGAAGGGACCTTATAAATGTGCCCGGCGAGGATTTCTGTGCTGCGCCTCAGCATTCTCTCCCTCTCTCTGCTTCCTTCTTCTCCGCCCAGCGTGCTCGCTCTCGCCCCCGCACCACTTCCCCTCGCGCATCTCGCCGGCGACCATGGCCAAGGAGAATACGGCGGCGCTGGAACGCGCAAAGAAGGCGTCGGCGTCGGAGAAGGCGAAGGGGAGATCCACCAACCGCGGAGGGTCCTCGTCCAGATCTCGTCTGCCGAAGGGCTGGGTCCAAGGAGACTGGATCCAGTCGACCATCACAGAGAAGGACCTCCTCGACATGGCCAATGAGGGCTTGATCCCTCACGGAGCTGCGAGGCTTCCGGGGAAGGAGTGGCAGCCTCAGCCAGAAGAGGGTGAGTGTGTGCTTTTGGCCACTCATGTTGATCGTGGGTTTTCCTTGCCGCCGAGTATTTTCTTCCGTGGCTTCTTGAATTTCTTCGGAGCGCAGCTTCACCACTTTACCCCAAACTCCATTGCCTATCTTGCTGCATTCGTGTCCATGTGTGAGGGTTTCTTGGGCTGTCGACCGCACTGGGGTTTGTTCAAACATATATTCACGTGCCGCTCTCAGACCGTGAAGAAGGCGAGCCCAGGTGATGAGAGAACCCGAGTCGTCCAAATGTGTGGGGGTCTGGGGATCCAGGTGAGGAATAAGAGTACCTTCCCGCCCATGACCTTTCCTGAGTCCGTCAGAGGCTGGCAATCGACTTGGTTCTACTACCAGGTCCAGTCGATGCCAGGGCAGTCGAGTGGACTCCCTCCGTTTACCATGGACCGAGTGAACAAGCCTTCCCCTCTGAAGCTGATTCTGGAGGAGAAAGCTGACGTGAAGATGTTGATGGAGCGCGTGGTGCAGTTGGTTCGGGAGGGAGTGACGGGCATGGACCTCCTGGAGGTCTTCCTCAGGCGTCGCATCCAGCCCCTTCAGTTCCGGAGCCACTACATGTGGTTGTACTGTGGGACCGAAGACGAGACTAGAGTCCATCCAGAAGCAGTCGACGACGTCACTCTGGAAAGATGGATGGCAGTCGTTACCGGAAACAAGGATAACCCACGCGGAGCCAGAAGGATTCCTCCACTCGACCACAACAGCGACCCAAACAAGGTACACTTGCCCTGCTCTCCACTGCGCTCTTGTCGCATCCATTTCTGTTTACCCTGCCGACTGGTCGACTGATCCTTGTCTGGACATCTGCTAGGCCCTCACCGAGCTGTACTCGATGCCCAATGGGGCACAAGCTTCGACCGAGGAGGGCGAGGCGAGCGGGGGCGAGAGCCAGGAAGAGGAGGAATGGGACTCAGATGTTGCGGAGGATGATGACGATGATGATGATGATGACGGTGATGAAGATGACGTCGAGGACGAGGAAGAAGAGGAGGAGGAGGTCGTACCACCGCGCTCAGAAAGGCGGTCGAAGCTTGTGCACGACCCTTCGACCGAACGTGGTAAGGGGGTTGCGACCGCCACTCAGTCGACCAAGCGCCCTCGGACCACCTCTCCGGTGCCGACTGAAAAGGCGCCGAAGCAGCCCAGGGCGGCCTCGTCGAAGCCGATCAAGCTCCTGCCGAAGATGAAGGTGTCCATCCCCACCATATCAGGGTAACCGTGCTGCTCATATTTTCTTATTTTGTGTGAACTTTGTCTCTGGTCGACGCTGAAGTTAGTCGACTGATCCTTTGGAGTTGCAGTGCTGCTACTTCTGAAACCTCGGCCCGGGCTGATGACCACGAGATGGAGGACGCAGCAACTTCGAACCCAGGTACTGTATTCTTAACGCTGTTCTTAGTCGACTGACTCGCGATCTCTGATCCTGATCTTTCTCTGTAGCTCCACCCAATACTGTTATCAATCTTCCTGATGATGATGAGGATGAAGAGCCGCTGAAGCGCAGGAGGAGTCGGAAAACGTCCGCCAGTAAGGTGCCTTAGGATGTGACGGCGCCCGAGATTCTGACTGTGGAGGAAGAGAACATCACTCGACACACGGTGTCCTTCGCAGATCCATTGACGAGTGCTCAGCAGCCCTCCCTCTTCACGACGCACCACGTCCCAGAGGACCAAGCCGGCGCAGCGAAGGAGGCGATACGCCAAGCGGGAATCATGATGGAGCAGCTGAAGACCATCCGGGATGCGAGCCAGGCGGCTTATGACGCCAGTTCTGCCCTCCAAAGCAATGTCCAGGTCAGTCGACCGCTGTTTGTTCTGTTGGATATGCTACCAAAAACTTTTCTTTTCCGGAATCTATAGTAGTCACCCACTGGGTGTGTCGAATGAACTCCGTGTTAGCGGGGGCACGCTGAGTGCACCCGCTGGGTGTAGTCCCCAAGGCTAAGGTCGACTGCTGGCAGTCGGCCTTAGGCTTTATGATGTCATTTTTTTTGTCAGTCGACTATGTCGACTGGATTTCACAAACCGGTGGGGGCACGCTGAGTGCACCCACTGGGTGTAGTCCCCGAGACTGTGGTCGACTGCTTGCAGTTGATCACAGTCTTAGAGAATACATCTTTTTTTTTTTTGAGGTCGACTGGTCGACTTTGTCTTCAACAGGATTAGTGGGGGCACGCTGAGTGCACCCAGTGGGTGTAGTCCCCGAGACTACGGTCGAATGCTTGTATTCGGCTGTAGTCTTAGAAACGTGAGTTTTTCCCTTTTTCACTTGGAAGTGAATTATATTTGACATTTAGTCGATTGGTTCTTCGCAGAACTCTTGTGATCTTGTGGCTCGCTACTCAGAGCTGGAACACAAACATACTCAAGTCAAGCTGAGCTTGAAGCTGGTTCAGGAGAAGCTGACAAAGGCAAAGGAGGAGACCGAAGGTATGTTTGGTGAGACCTTGACGACTGCTTTTCCCCTTGCTTGTTTCAAAATCTGATCTTGCTGTAACTTGCAGGTAAGGTAAGGGAGGCCCAACAGAAGAAAGACCTTGAGCTAGCTGAGAAGATCAAGCTTGCTGACGAGAAGTTAGCTTCAGTCACCAAGCTCGAACAAGACAATACCAATCTGAAAGCTGCTCTTGGGATTGCCAACAAGGAGGTCAGTCGACTGAAAACTGATAAAGTTGCCCTGACCGACCAAGTCGCCAAATTGACTGGGAAGAAAACTGATCTGGAGGCCTTCCTGAGTGGACTTGCCAAGAAGCTGTTTCTTATGCTTGAAGGTAAACCTCTATGCTTGGCAGACATTTCCAATTGTGATTTTTCCATTCGACCATCTCCTTGACTTAGTGATCACCCTTGCAGAATTTTGTCAAAACTTTGAAGAAGAAACTAGCCGGCTGGAGCCAAACCTCGACCCCGTCAATTCTCCGGTGAACGATGAAGTTGCCATGGATGTTCTCCGACTGGAGTCCCGTGTTGCAGCTGTCGTGGACTATCTCGCAAGGCTGAAGGCCGCCACATCTCGCATCGACTCGACGCTTTGGCCTGAGGAGACACTTCAGAATGACCTTGAATCGCTGATGGCCCGGTTGAACACGATCCCTGGTCGAGTGCAGGAATGGAAGAAGTCCTCGGCTCGGTGTGGTGCAGATGTTGCTCTGTGTCTTGC